>NW_024395840.1:0-127807 GCF_016617805.1 Bactrocera tryoni | reverse complement strand
TATTTTGGGGATACAATTCGAAAGAAGCTGATGGTAAAGCTCGTTTCTGGCAAGTTATGGCCAGCGGAACTCGAACATATTGAAAGAATTAGCCAAGGAGCCAACGCAAACACAGCATGCAACTCATTAAACGTTTTCGTATGAAAAAACGAACGATCAAATACATACTCAAAAGTTTCGGTTAGAGTTGTCAGTTGGGCTTCAAGAAACTCCTAGGACTGTTCACAGATGTCGTTGGTACCGCTGTTGGCTAATTAACTGACCTAACTGATAGGTGGTTACATAAAAAAGCTCCTTAATCTTAATGATTGGGTGAAAATATTATGAACGCAATAGTGCTGAGTAGTGATTGCTTAGATGTGACTTATTTTAGTATCAAGTTATATTAGCTACCTTCGATTCACCACTTTTCTGCAGCTCTTATGAAAACTAAAAAGGATAAATTGGATAGCACTTACCTTCAAAACGACCAAATTTTGTTTTGCATATCTTAAAACAGTTCTGAGAATACTTAGCTCAAATGAAACATAAATTTCTTTTCATTCAATGTAATAACTTAAGACATAAAATCAATTATATTATTTTAACAAAACAATACTACGTGAGAGATAATTCTTCTGAGATAAGAGGAAGAGGCATAGTGCTCTAAGTAAATTGTAAGCAAAACCCTTAACACTTTTGTTAATTCCTGAAACAAATTTAATTTATTAGTTACAAAAAAAAAACTTTTGTGAAATGAATAAAATAAACTGTGTGGAAATCTTCTTCTGTATTGGCGTAGGTACCGCTTACGGGGTTAAAGTGGAGTTTACAACAGCGCACCAGTTTTGAACTGTTTGGCGCCAATTGGAGATTCCACGTGTAGCCAGGTCCTTCTCCGTCTGGTCTTTCCAACATACTGGAGGTCCTCCTCTTACTCTTCTTTCCCCGTTCGATTTCGAAGCTGACATTGTTGTTGGAGTTAATGCTGGTTATAAGATATTATCTACGAGTGCGAGTCGGAGTTATGAATGTCAACAGCTGACATTGTTGTTGGTGTTAATGCTGGTTATAAGATATTATCTATGAGTACGAGTCGGAGTTATGAATGTCAACAGTGACATCGGAGCCAAATCGCGAGTGCGACGATTGTTTCTTTTATGACGGGAGATATTTCGTTTTACCCTCGTCCACTACAAGAAACATTTGCTTCGCTTCCTTATCCAATCTGGAGAAAGAAGAACTACCGGTGTGGTTGTTGAAGCCATAGATATCAATCAACGCCAGTAGCTGTACACTCTTATAGAAGATTGTACCTTCTCCAATTAGATCTGCAGCTCGAGTTATTTCTTTCAAGAGTAAATTGAAGAAGTCGCAGTTCCCGGTCTTCATGGAGACTTTGGTATTGCTAAACGTCAGTTTAAACGGCCGTGTTAGTTTTGCTGAGATACCAAATTCGCAAATAGCGTCCGCTCCATCGTCAACGATTGGGGAATTGGGTTCCCCATCTCCTGGTGTTATGCCTTCACTGCCATTCAACAGATTGGAGCTTGAAATGCCGTCCCACGGTTCACTTATACCGAGTTGCTGATGAGTGCTCTCATCCCGATCCTGTTTATTTTAAATCATAAGCACTTGTTCAAAATTAATGTAAGAATCATTTGAAAATTTTAGTAATTCACAAATAGAAAAAAATAAGCAAAAATTTGCATATCCATACATGCTTATAATATGAGTTCTACAGATTTTGCACCTGAACCAGGCAGTGTTTTTTAGGACGAACCCGTCTAATATATTTAATATCACAACAAAAAATGGTATTGACATTTTCGTCGGAAAGATATTGCGGATACTTTGCTAGATTATGGGCGAAGGACAAATACATTTATAACAAACCAAAGGCGATATCTAGCATAAAATTATAGCGGAACAAGTGGAGTATTGATATAAAGGTCTATTAATTTTAGATTACAGAAATATTTTGGGAGCATTGCACAGAGAAGTGCAATATTTAACGGGAACGATGAAATATATACGTTCAATTTCAAACTGATCCTTCCTAAAAAATAATAAAATTGCTAAATATTGGGAATAGTAGAATAGAACTGCAACCAAATACACAGTGCAATGAATTAAAACTGGCTCAGTAATCATTCGATGAATAATATACCACGTGCATCCCAAAAGACTGTTGTCATAACCTTGCCAGCCGATTTTTTTGCTTGCGAAATGCTTTTTGATTCATTTTTTTTGTAAACTAACACAAGTTGGTTCATCTATATCTCCTTAACTAATAGTCATAATCTAAATAATAGAAATCATATAAATGATATTATTAGTAATACCTACCTGTATGTATCAGCCACAGTAAAACGTGGACGGGTCCTTTAGTTAATAATATAAATTAACTTGAACTCATACAAACTTCCGAACAATTGGTTTTCTTTTTATTGTAGTTAATACGCAATATCATTAGATTAGTAAGATACTTGTAACTCACAAATCAAATTAATACATATAACCGGATAACCGGAACGGGATTAGGGGAAATAATTATTCATCCAATTTGATTCATTTTAGGATTAAGGGTACGCTGTTATAAAAACTAAATTCTCTTTGATTTTCAATGTGATATCTTACTTATTGACTGATATACATATGCGAAGTAAGGTCAACCTCACCACGTGAGGTGAAAAGCACCTTGCTGTAGAACAGCTGTTTAACAAAAGTCAAGAAAAGTGAATAATTTTGCAAATCTATTAAATTTGGTGCATATATCTTCTTCTTTACTGACGTAGAAACCGCTTACGCGGTTATAACCGAGTTTACAACAGCGCGTCAGTCGTTTCTTCTTTTCGCAAGGTAGCGGCAATTGGAGGTTCCAAGCGAAGCCAAGACTTTCTCCGCCTGGTCTTTCTAACGGAGTGGCGGTCTTCCTCTTCCTCTACTTCCGCTGGCGGTTACTGCGTCGAATATTTTCAGAGCTGTAGTGTTTTCGTCCATTTAATATTCGCCGTGGGCAATGCGCAAAGAACCATTCTCTCTATTCGCAGAACCTTTCTCTCGAAAACTTTTAACATCGACTCATCAGATGTTGTCATCGTTCATGCTTCTGCACCATACAGCAGGACGGGAATAATGAGTGACTTATAGAGTTTGGTTTTTGTTCGTCTAGAGAGGACTTTACTTCTCAGTTGCCTACTCAGTCCGAAGTAGCACCTGTTGGCAAGAGATATTCTGCGTTATATTTCCAGGCTGACATTGTTATTGGTGTTGATGCTGGTTCCAAGATAGACGAAGTTATCTATGACTTCAAAGTTATGAGTGTCAACAGTGGCGTGGGAGCCTAGTCGTGAGTGCGACGACTAATTCGACGATATTTCGTCTTGCCCTTGTTCACCACTAGACCTATTTGCATAGCTGCCTTATCCATTCTGGAGAACGCAGAACTAACGGCGCGGGTGTTGAGGCCAAACCAAATTTCTCTTTCGCTTTCCAATAGCGCATAAGAATATAGCACATTGCCAACGGAGTGGAGGTCTTCCCCTGCTTCCCCCTTCGAGTACTGCGTCGAATACTTTCAGAGCTGGAGTGTTCTCGTCCACGTCGGATGAAATGACCTAACCAACGCAGACGCTGTCTCTTGATTCGGTGACCTATGTTCATTTTGTCGTCGTATAACTCATACAACTCATCGTTCCATCGAATGTGATATTCGCCGTGGTCAACGCGCAAAAGACCATAAATCTTTCACAGAACTTTCCTCTCGAAAACTCGCAACGTCGACTCATCAGATGTTGTCATCGTTCATGGTTCTGCACCATATTGCAGGACGGTAATAATGAGTGACTTATAGAGTTTGATTTTTCTTCATCGAGAGAGGACTTTACTTCTCATTTGCCTATTTAGTTCGAAGTAGTACCTGTTGGAAAGAGATATCCTGTGTTGGATTCCGAGGATGACGTTGTTGTTGGTGTTGATGCTGGTTCCAAGATAGACGAAATTATCTACGTGGGTGCCTAGTCACGAGTGCGACGACTGTTTGTTTGATGACAGGAGATATTTCGTCTTGCCTTCGTTTACCAACAGACCCATTTACTTCGCTGCCTTATCCATTCTGGAGAAAGTAGAACTAATGGCGCGGTGTTTAAGGCCAATGATATCAATGTCATCAGCATACGCCTGCAGCTGTACACTCTTATAGAAGATTGTACCTTCTCGATTTAGTTCTGCAGCTCGAATTGTTTTCTCTAGAAATAGGTTGAAAAAGTCACACGAAAGAGAGTCGCCTTGTCTGAAACCTCGTTTGATATCGAACGGCTCGGAGAGATCCGTCCCAATCCTGACGGAGCTTTTAGTGTTGCCCAACGTCAGTTTACACAGCCGTATTAGTTTTGCGGGGATACCAAATTCAGACATCGCGGCATAAGGGAAGCTACTTTTCGTGCTGTCAAAGGCAGCTTTGAAATCGACGAAGAAATTGTGACTGTCAATCTTCTTTTTACGGACATTTTACAAGATTTGGCGCATGGTGAATATCTGGTCTGTTGTTGATTTGCCATCTTTTCGTAAAATTTTCGAGCATTACCCCTGTTGACCAGCTTGTCAAGCTCTTCATACTCACGCATTAGGGTCTCTCTCTTTTTCTATCTGCAAATGCGTCTCGCTTCCCTCTTCAACTCTTGGTATCGATCCCATCCCGCACGTGTTGTCGTTGATTGTAACGTTGCGAGGTAGGCAGTCTGCTTTCTTTCGGCTGTCTGTTGTGATTGCAGCTTCTCGACGTCGAACCTTCTTTGTGTTTGTTGACGTGCGTTTTATGCTGCACAGAGGCGGGTGGGAATCTTGGTTGCAACGTACGCACGTCTAAAATACTGGAGACGTGTCTTCCGTCTGTCACAACATGATCGATCTGGATGGTGGTGTTTCGATCCGGAGCCAGGTAGCTTAGTGAATTTTTCTACGCTGGAATCTAACACCACAGATAACAATATTTCGGCCCCCGCCGAAGGCTCAACCCATTTGGGGATGTTTCCCCGTGGAGGCTGAATTTACAGACTGTTGTGCTAAACATACCTTCGTAGCTTATCCCGACGTTTGAGTCGCCAGGCGCAATTTTGACATCATGGCGGGGGCAACTTTCATAGGTGCGCTCCAAGCGCGAAATTTTCTCTAATAAGATAAGATACTCTACTCAAAGCGTATATATATTATATGTCGCATCGTTGAACCGTTTCGATGTTCTATCTCATAGCGAATCACAGCACATCCGTCGACAAATCTCCAAAAATACGATGTCAACGTCGAGAATCATTGCAGAGACTTCTGGTCATGTGGCAATGGAAACTTTATTGCTTCCGCTTTAGCGTCGGACGGGTTTATCGAACCGTTTTCTATGAAATAACCTAGAAAGTAAAAAATGCAGACCAAATTTCGTGGCTCTTCGCAAAACTCGTCCAAAATTGCGTATTTCCCCAGTGAAATCTTTGGTACAGTATCGCTTTGCATATGGTCTCCAAATATGGCTGAAATGAACCTATTGAAACTCGCATTGTGAATTGTATATCACGAATACTTCTTTGATATAGGCTCCTCCGGAACATGGAAAATCGATTCCTAAGGTGGTTAAGACGTTAGCACCCGTATCTTTTCGACAGCATCATCGATATTCGACATCGGGAAATTATCGCGAATTATCATTGTTTTTAGCCGCCGATAATCGCAACACAGACGTTACGTCACGTCTTTCTTAGATAAGGTGAAGCATAGTCTGAACTGCTGAGTTTGATAGTCTGAACTGCTGAGTTTGATGATCCCATCCACCGTGTCCCTTGTTCGTCGATTTCATGTCCATCGGCATATGACATTTTCGAATACTGGGATATTATATGAAAGTAAAATGTTCATTTCTACTGGTGAATTTAAATTACTTGACGGTTTGTAATTCATTATTATCCTTCTGACTGGGGCTGCTTGCTTTGTTGAGGTGTGAAAGGTCCACTTCGTTAACAAGAAACTCCTGAGTACCTGCAACCATGCACAAGGTTCCGAACTCTTCGTTAAGTATGCCAAACATGTTTTCGTCGCGCCTTTGTTCCTACTAGCGTCAGTGCCCATGTCAATAGTCTCGTAGACTGACTTCGTACTCGCTTGCAACATTCTGCACTCTCGCAGCTCCTTAGCCACAACAGCGCTTCGCTGTCAATATGTGCTACTTCGCAAGCCGTTCTTCGACGGATTTGATGGGGGTACCTTCTAACAGCTTTCTCATTCTGCTCTTCTTTCTTCTGCACCCCTGTACTAATATTGGACGACTAATCCCCCAGACTCCACTGACCAAACATGCCAACCTACCCCCGCTGCTGCTGTATTCACTTCCTTCTTATTGTGTGCCTTTTTCTGCACCTTCTTCTCTTCAATCACGAGAGCATATTTGATGTCTCGGTCTCTCGCTAGATAGATGTTACTTCTAACTTTATGTTGCCTACTTCTTACTACTTGTAAGTTTGTAAATGATTTACTGTAAACTTAAAAAAAATCCTAATATTATCAAAGAAAGTGCTATTACAAAAAAAAATTAATTTAATTATTTGACATAAAAATAAAAAGCTTAATATAATGCCAGACTCTTAACGCAAACAAAATAAATCGGCAACGGAGTCTCTCTCCCACCACGAATCCCACACCAACCTTGCGCTCCTTTATAGAGTTACATGGGTTTCCTCGGACAAAAAACGGCCTTTTTCCAATAATTTTTTTTACATATAAAAAATGAAATATTTTAATGAAATTTTTGTTTATTTAAAAGACTCATATTTAATAAACATTTTGTAAAATTTTCAAAAAAAAAAATATAAAAATGGCAGTCATTACTACACTGTTTCCGGCTGTCCCTCGGAAAAAAGGTGCATCCGCCTTGTCAGCAGAACTTCTTTCAGGATAATCTGAAATTAAAATAAAAAATACGTGTTTTAGTAAAGACAATAAACTAGGTATTGGACGAAGGAAAAAAAATGAAAATTGAATTTTTGGCAGACGTTTTTATAAAAATATACAAATTTCGATGAAAATTTCTCGACATTTTTTTTTAAATAGTTGTAATTAAAAAAAAAATCCTTCGTTCAAGACCTTGTAAATGATATCTCGAAGACCCGTGTAAAATTTTATCAAGATCGATTGAGTAGTTCGCGAGAAATCTTGACAACTGACTTTGAAAACATAGTTTTGAGAAAAACGCGTTTAAAAACGGCGCACTTAGCCTATCTAACCTCGAACGCACAAGTTCTAAAGGCTGTATTTCCGAAACTATTAGTCGGATCAACTGTGAAACCGATGTAACCCCTTATATGGCCACTGTAGTAAATGCCACAAGGACCCACTCGTCTCTGTCCTTGTCCCGTCCATCGCATTTCTTGGACGGCGGTGATGTCAGCCTTTATTTTCACGAGGACATCAACCAGCTGGGCAGCGGCACCTTCCCAATTAAGGGACCGGACATCGTCGACCGATGACACGGCGCATTATCGTGCAACAGGCGCCAGGACCCTGCCTCACGGTATTGTGGTCGAGCACGGCGAATGCGTGACAAAAGACGCTTCATAACACCATGATAAAACACAGCATTAATCATTTGGCCAGGTGGGACGAACTCTCGGAATCGTAAAAACAAATCAGCATTGTCTTTATTTTTGACTTCTGAAGACGACCGACTTCTAATCGTGACAGAGGTTCTCACGACCTTCTTAAGCCACTCATGCACATTACTACGGGATAGGCACTGATCACCATAAACTTTTTTCATCATTTGAAATGTTTCAGTAAACGTTTTCCCAAGTTTAAACAAAATTTAATATTTGCTCTTTGAATTTTACGACCGATGGCCATAAGCTGTTGTTACTTTTTGATCGATAACATCGATTGTAGTTATCCATTTGTCTTAAATTTTTACGAAACGTCAACAAGAGATCAAAATTTTTATTTCATATACCCACCAATAGGTGGCGCCACCAGAAACAGTTATATTTAAAAGTTATGTTTCTTTTGCGACAGACGTAGGTACCCTCGAATACCAGATGACTACTCTGGTCCAACGCCACGATGACATTCCAACCTTCTACCAAAAGGTTTACCAACACCTTTCGCTTATATTAGACAAAATATCATGTCTTGAGTTAAGCAACGAGTCCATACGGACTATGAACAATTCATATAGGGACAAAGCCTTACACACATTTATTAGAGGACGACTTCTCTTCTCAGCATGAGAAACCGACAACCTTGCCCCAAGCACTACAAGCACAAGCACAAAGCCAATATTTAACCACCACCACGACCTCCCCGAAATAATACTTTTAATAATTTTAATAACAATAGAGCTTTTTACCCCGAACTAACATATTCCCACTCCCCGACGAAGTTTCGACCAACATGCATGCGGTCGTCAACCAAATCGATATCCCCACCACTCCACCAATTACACAGTACAACAGCTAACCTGGGGGGTGAGAAATTCCAAGTCAGGGTGATGGTACTAGGTCAGTATAGTAAACCCCTCAAAGGGTTTGGCGTTCGTATGTGTCAGTTTTTTTTATGACCTGCATAAAAGAAAACGGTGGACACAGAAGTTTTGAAGAACTTTTAGAAAGATATAATCATTCAGTTCATTCCACTACACTTAAAAGACCGGTAGACCTATTTTTCCATAGAAATTTTACATTTACTCACGAGGACATAGAAAGAACTAGACAAAGCAACTTCGAAAAATTAGCTCAGAAACAAAGAAAAGATATCGAATCCCATAATAAAAATAAGAGGAAAATAAAAGCATATCTACCAGAACAAATAATATTTGATAAGAAAGCTGGAGATTATGAACTAAGTTAAGTAAAGGAAATAGTTAAGGAAGGCAGATATCGTACCTTGTTAATTGAAAAAGGACAAATAATTCACAAAGGTAGGATACGTAACTAAATATGTACTGACGTAATTTTCCCGAATATTACTACCGCTATGCCTGGCGGAAGTATAGATACTCAACTCGTAACAGTAGAAAAGGGAACGACTATACAAACAGGAACATTTAGGATAATACACGAAATTGATAAAGGAAAATATACGGAGACACTTGACCATATAAAAGCGAAACCGAAACCGAAATTATCAGCAAAAACCCTAACTACCCCTTCATATTCCACCTAATAACGCAAATAAGAGCCCAACTGAATAATCTAAAAGTACAGAAAAAATTAAAGGATCATGAGACCATGAAGACTATGAAGTAATTTCAAACAAAATAAATAATGTCTTACTAAATAATAATAACCAGGTACTAACTAACAAGCTTACAAGAGACAAAATTAGTGAAATAACAAATATTACAAATGATATAATTAAAACCATACAAAATGAAATAAATTTAGAGATAGAATCATTAGAATCACAGCTAAAATACAAGTTAGAAATAATTAAAGAAGAAATTTCAAATATTGCTTACGCAATACAATGGGCAAAAGCCAACATAATAAATTCGTTTATCTTGTCAAATGAAGAAATAAAGGAAAGTAATAGACAATGACGATATCCCATATGTAAATCCAGATGAAGCTCTTGAATTTTCTGAAATAAAAATTGCAACCAATTCCAAAATTATAATCTACTAGAAGACCAATCCACGCTTTACTGTGGCTGAATATGTACTACTAATACCATCTACATGATTTCTAGTCAGCCCCTACCTTTAAAAGATACATACATATACAAATTTGGTAACTGAGGAACTATTAATAAATGAGATATAGTATTTTGGGTGAATCAACTTGTGTTAGTTTACAAAAATGGATCAAAAAGCATTTTGTGTGTTCATAAATTGCTTTTTGGAGGAAAAATACTTCACCAGAGAAATCAACCTTTGTGAAGAGATTTGCTAAGTTGGGAAAAGGCGAAACGAGCACCGAGAACAATAAAGGCAGTGGACGCCCTAAAGAGACGAAAGCTCTGTGCAAAATGTGTGCCGCTCAAGTTTATGATCCAACAAAAACAGTGAATTGCTGATTCTGTTTGAAGCTATTTTGCTGTAACAAAACCAAATTTTTGCATCGGTGTGTGACAATAAAAACATTGCTCCATCATTATCAACCAATCCTCAAGCGTGGAAAGGCGAAAAAGGCGGCTGGCAAGGTTATGGCATCAGTCTTTTGGGATGAACATGGTATACATATTATATATGACTAGAAAACCCGGCGATCTCCGTTTCGCCACCAAATTGCTTCGTTTTATGTAACATTTCGTTTGGTGATTAAAAGATAATTTTTTTTTTGTTTTACATTTGAAATGGAAAAATTATATTTCATTTCACAACAGTAATGAATTCATTTCGATTACAAAAATTAAGTATTATTTAGTTGAACTTCCCTAAGTAAATGAAAGTGAATCCAAAGTAAATACTGAATCGAAGCGTTATACGTGTCCGCAAATTATCCGTTTCATTGAAGTGCTCTTTGACCCCGCAGCCGTTGTCCTGCGTGAAATTATGTGTTTGACAACATTTTTTGGTTTTTGTTCCGATGTACAGAAAAGATGGCCGGATGGATATTGATATCATCGGCCTCAACTCCCGCGCCGTTAGTTCTGCTATCTCCAGGCTGGACAAGGAAGCACAGAAAATGGGTCTGGCAGTGAACGAGAGCAAAACGAAATATCTCCTGTCATCAAACAAACAGTCGTCGCACTCGCGACTTGGCTCTCACGTCACTGTTGACAGTCATAACTTTGAAGTTGTAGATAATTTCGTCTATTTAGGAACCAGCATTAACACTACAAACAATGTCAGCCTGGAAATCCAACGCAGGATTGCTCTTGCCAACAGGTGCTACTTCGGACTGAGTAGGCAATTGGAAAGTAAAGTCCTCTCTCGACGAACAAAAGCTAAACTCTATAATTCCCGTCCTGCTATATGGTGTAGAGGCTTGGGCGATGACAGCAACCGATGAATCGACGTTACGAGTTTTCGAGAGAAAAGTTCTGCGAAAGATTTATGGTCCTTTGCGCATTGGCCACGGCGAATATCGCATTCGATGGAACGATGAGCTGTACGAGATATACGACGACATTGACATAGTTCAGCGAATTAAAAGACAGCGGCTACGCTGGCTAGGTCATGTTGTCCGGATGGATGAAAACACTCCAGCTCTGAAAGTATTCGACGCAATACCCGCCGGGGGAAGCAGAGGAAGAGGAAGATCTCCACTCCGTTGGAAGGACCTGGCTTCGCCTGGACTATCCAATTGGCGCCACGTAGCGAAAAGAAGAAACGACTGGCGCGCTGTTGTTAACTCGGCTATAATCGCGTAAGCGGTGTCTACGCCAATTAAGAAGAAGAAGTACAGAAAGGATGGTTTTCCAACTTGTGAGCACGCCACGTATATCCAACCGTGTGAAAAACATAGCATTTCCAAATTTATGCCACACACTATGCGACTATCCTTGTGTACTGTTGATTGTCATCTCAAATTTATGCCACACACTATGCGACTATCCTTGTGTCCTGTTGATTGTCATCTCGAATGCAATTTTCACTCGAAACGGAATACATTTGAATTGAAATGGCAAATCGTTAGAACTCAAAGGAATTCGTAGAATCAAGCATTCTGCCCCCTGCAGATTGCGGAACATAATAACGACAGATCCAACTTTGAGACGCAAATGATGCGGTGGGATACCAAGCCTCTCCAAAGAATTTAGAAATTCCACGATCGATCAATTTGTATGAGCGCAAGTCTCCCGGAATTTGACTTTGAATCTTCCAGTTTAAGTCAACAACATCGGTATTTTGGCAGCTAACATTGCGCGTGCACTTAAGGAATCGTAGTTACAATAATTTGGCCAATGTCCGAACATTCGTGATGAGTTCATCTTTCGTGAATTGATAAACGACAGATGGAATTGATATCGAACCACCGGAATTGACCTATTTCCAATTTTTAGCGAAGACGATGTTAAATGTCTTCGGCAATGTCATTTTTGTTCGTATCCCATAATTGACGCGGATTTGAAGGCTGATTTGTCGAAATGTTTATAGGGAAAAGTGTGCGAACTTCATTTCTATTCCAGTGATTAAAATGTTCCAGCAATTGTAATTGCAGTCTTATTTCTCCAAAATTTGCACACACAGTACCATTCACAGTACCCAATAACTCAAATAAAGTTGAGCCGGGTACATTAATCAATAGCAACCGAAAGTAGAAACAATCGTCGTTTTTCGGGTGGATTGTGTAAATTCGTCCTAATGCATTAGTTGATAACACACCTGGATGTCAATCTACTGGTTGGCCTTGCTTTCATGCATTCCAGGTATAATACAAGGTATTTTCGAATAGAGCAATGTTCTCGCAAACGGATCACTGACGAAAGTTGAGAAAAAAGTCGTTAATGTTAATTTTGTTGCTGGCAGTGTTTCCACTGGCTATACTGTATTCTCTGGGTTGAAATACACTATCCAAATTAACTGCGAGACGCACAACAGTCGGAAAACGTTCATAAATTGCAAAAGTAAATATCCTACAAAGCGCTTTATTGCAGTTCACATATCGACCGTATCGTTCAAGACCAATAACCGCCATGTTGCTTTCTTCGGTGACGTAATTACAAACGTATTTTATCGATTACACCAAACTGCAATACTCAACATTGATATGAGTTTTGAATGTGAATTACACAATCATGGCGAATATGATTCGATCCATGTGTTGTCAACTTCAATATTCATTCTTCTAAATTGAATGCTGAATGTTCTGCCATTGTCGTCTGGTGAGCGACGTCTATACAGTGGATATCAATCATTTCTAGTTTGAGTTTCCGAAAGAAAAGCACTTGGATAGTGTTTCGTGCATATATTGTCAGACATACAACCCGAAGTGGGATTGTGGTGTCCGCAAGGTCCATGAACCATATTGGTTTTCACCACTTGGTATAATACTGTATCTTTCTCTGCATCAGGAATTTCCGCAGAAATGAGTTCATCAGTTTGATCTGGTGTAACCACCATCCACATACAAGGAAGAATGTGTGCGTGCGGCTAACTTTTTTTGCTACTCAACAGAATAACAGCACAATATATATGTACCTATATATATATATATATATATGTTGCTTCAAGATAAAGTCCATCAAACATCGCTGCTGTTGTTTGAAAAGTCGTGCTGTGACATCGTGACGATCGCTTGCTGATTGACCGCGTTCCATAATTCCACATGTATGTCATCCTGGGAGTAGTCGTTCATGTGTCTTGGGCTGCCATACGTTAATGACAAAAAGAGCGCCGACTGATACTAGCGCAACCTCTTCGTGGCTTCGTAAGAAATTTCAATCTGTAATTGATCACTTTATGTGAAACATAAAATTTTCACTGAATAATTTTCAATAATTTTTCTTTTGAATAGCCGGAATAAAGAAGAATGCGACCGAAATTGAATGATTCAAATATTTGACAAATCAAAATATTGAAAAACAAAACAAACAAAAATTTAAAAAAATTTGTATGGAAAAATGTTACTTTCTGGAATCTTCATTTTCAGACTTTTCCCCATGAATAGCATAAAGCATTTTTATTTCCAAATCTTCCCCGATCCACAACGAACAACCTCTGCAAATTTCATCAAGATTACTGCAGCCGTTCTCTTAGTGTTACTAACAAACAAACATTCATTCGTTTGTATGGGAAAAAGAAAAGGGCTGTTTTTAGGGGTTTTCCGGTAATTATTCGAAATTTTCTTGCCGTTAAAACCATACTTGAACCTCCACGAATATTTAGAAAAAAGAATTGGCCAAATTGGTACAGGCGTTGTTGAGTTATGCGCTTACCAACACATTTTTTGTTTTGTTTTTCTATTTTCCCGCTTTTCTGTTGAAATTTTTTCTGAATTTTCTTTGCTATAAACCTCACGGAGCCCGAGACCTTTCTAACGAATGCAAAACCGTGGAAATCGGTTCATGCGTTCTGGAGTTATAGCGTCAGGAAGAAAAAACCGGCTTATTTTTATATAAGTATATTATTAGAGTCAACTTTTATATGGGAAAATGGAATTGTCGTCTTACTCTATCTTACTCGCAATTTTCCCTTATTTGCTCACCGTTTAGACCTACCCTGGACTACGACAAACATTTTAAAACCAAAATCAGCTCAATCGGCCCAGTCGTTCTCGAGTTTTAATCAGACTAACAAACAACAATTCATTTTTATTTATATAGACAGATTACTGAGCCAGTTTTAATCCACTACACTGTGTATTTGGTTGCAGTTCTATTCTACTATTCCCAATATTTAGTAATTTTATTATTTTTTATCAAGGATCAGTTTGAAATTGTGCGTATATATTTCATCATTCCTGTTTAAATATTGCACTGCTATGTACAATGCTTCGAAAAGATTTCAGTATATCTCAAATTATAATAGACCTTTTATCAATACTCCAATTATTCCGATATATTTTCAGCTAGATATCGCCTTTGGTTTGTTATGTATGCATTTGCGTCCTTCGCTCATAATCTAGCAAAGTATCCGCAATGCCTTGACGACGAAAATGTCAATGCATTTTTTGTTGTGATATTAAATATATCTGAAGGGTTCTTTCGTTGACTTCAGAAGCTTCTTCTGACTTTTAAATACTTTTCTGGTGCATCTAGCTGAATTGCAGAGATTTCTTAGTCCAGCTATCCTCCAATACGCTGGCTTCCGGTTGAAGTGATGAACTGTCCTATGCATGGTTGTGTCGCAAGCTATGAACAGTTCTTTCTCCGTTGTGAAAACCAAGTGCATGGCGTCTTCGCCTTATATATTTGCTGAACTCCAGACCATCTCAAAAAGTTCGGCATCAAAATCTTTTTGTTTCCAAATTCGTTTTTGGCATGTGTTCCTGCTGCGGCGCTCGGTCCCTTCGGCATATGAGACTTCAGCAATAATAGCCATGTAGCCCTGCAGTTGCCTGCTTAAAGCGTACATCATCAAGAGGTCTTTCCTTGACTACGTCGACGACATTAGACAGTATGCTGACCAGGCTTCAGACGCAATGCACTGACCGCCATTTATAGTGGAGCCATTAACACATTCACCGACTCCCTCTCAATGATTGGCATACTTGAAGTCAAATCACCACAAATTTCAGACGACGAACTCGAGTTGCCCCAAGAATTTAGAATTCCGGATGCTGTACTAGGTTAATTTCATTCCAGAATATTATATTGCCCTATGGCCATGTTGATAATTTGGTTCCAGTTGAATCTTCCAACAAGGGAATGATCCAAAGTAAGGGTGCAAATATTAAGGATGGCTGTTTTATTATGGTCCCAGAAAATTAACAATTAAAGATAGTGGCATTTGGAAAAATTTTTTAAACTTATAAAGCCACCGTCTGTTTAAGCTTAAACGTGTTTTTATTTCGAATTATATACCGTACATATCTTTTTTGGACTAATCGGTATTAGCTGCTCCACACTGGATACCAACCTGAAAAATGGTTTTTATACCCTGAACAAGGTATATAAAGTTTGTCACGAAGTTTGTAACACCCAAAAGGAGACCCTATAAAGTATATACATATATAAATAATCAGTATGTTGAGCTGAGTCAATTTCGCCATGTCCGTCTGTCCGTCTGTCTGTCTGTGTATATACGAACTAGTCCCTCAGTTTTTAGGATATCGTTTTGAAATTTTGTAAACGTCATTTTCTCTTCAAGAAGCTGCTCATTTGTCGGAACCGCCGATATCGGACCACTATAACATATAGCTGTCATACAAACTGAACGATCGGAATTAAGTTCTTGTATGGAAAACTTTCGCTGTTGACGTGGTATCTTCACGAAATTTGACATGGAATACTGCTTAAGGTAATAACAAAATCTCCGCCAAATTGTTCAGATCGGATTACTATAGCACATAGCTTCCATGCAAACTGGACACATAGTTACTAAAAGAAATACACCTCTGAAGGGTATATTAGCTTCGGGGCAGCCTAAGTTAACGTTTTCGTTTCATTCTGAAATCTATTTCGGTGTTGGCCCTTTGCTATGGGAAGAATCATGAAACTTCATTGAAAATACATGCAATTTCCTTGTTTTATTTCCTACATCAAGATCTTAGGTTTACTGCTGACCAAAACCGTCAACTGTATTTTATTTATGGGCCTCAGTTCATATAAACAAGTTTTTAAAATCAAGTACATAGTTAATAAAGCATGTTTATATTTGTGGATTGATGTTCGCCACTATCAATTTTGTGAACAAATCTCATGAATTCACATAAAAAAAGTGTATCTACTATTATTTCCATGGGAAATAGCGTTCGCATAAAGCTTACAATATGGCTGATTATATCTATTTGATTGCTTTAATCCGATCGGCATTCTGATCTTTTAAAATCCTTCCCGTTACCAAATGATGTACTTCTATTGGAAAGTAAGTATAAGTTGCCAATAAACTGGCAATTTCTTTCTAGGGATCTTAGGATGGAGTCATGTGTAGAGGTTCAAGCAAGTGAGGAAAGCACCATTCACATAGGAGTGGACAAAAACGATTCTTTCACATATGGCTCAAGCAGCTTACGACTTCCGATCTTTGACCACGTATCATCTAGGTAGCCAGAAAACATCCGTTTGAAGGCGAGCTAAAGCGAGAAGGCAAAACATTCCCTTTGCAGGGTTGTGCGCTGGGTTTAGGACCCGCCACGTAACAATACGCAGTCAATAAAACATTACAACCAGCTTCGGATGAGAGACCCCCTTTTAATGACACCCCTTCAAAACGATTTAAGGGCATGCACCTAGAAGGTCCAGATCCAATTGACATCACCGCCGTCCAAGAAGTGCGATGAACGAGACAAGGACTGACTAGTGCTATAAAAAGGAGCGCAAATTCGAGATACGAGAAGGACTCTGTCACCGAGTCCTGGCATTCACCCCGGTGGATGAACCTCTAGCCACAATCCGCATCAAAGCGAAATTCTTCAACATATCGCTGATTTGCTCCCACGTCCCAACGGAAGAGAAGGACGACGTGACTAAAGATATCTTCTATGAGCGCTTGGAGCGCTCCATTGGAATTGCCCGTCACAATGTCAAAACTGTGCTTGGCGACTTTAACGCCAGGGGGGACAAAGAAGGTATCTGTGGAACAAAATGCGACTTTCTGTATTTCTAGATTCTAGCACAGGGAATTTCATCAAGCTACCTGGTTGTCTCCGGTTCGAAAAGCCATCAACCAGATCGATCATGTTGTGATAGACGGAAGTCACGTCTCCAGTGTTTTACGCGTATACTATGACGTCCTAGCATTGACTCGGAACATTATGTTGTTACAGCCAAGTTACGCATCCGTCTCTGTGCAGCATAAAACAAATGTCAACAAACAAAAGGAAGTTTCGATATCGAGAAGCCGCAATCACAACAGACAGCCGAAAGATTTTCTAATCGACTTCCACTTCAGCTCTCTGAGAGCAATCATCAGCCACGCTGTATAAGGAAACAGTGGAACCATTGGTTTTTGGAAAAGGCAAAAGAACAGCTGGCACGATGTGGAGAGTAGAGAGAAAACAGACGCTTACCTCGTAACATTACAATCGACCATAACAGGCGCGGATTAGATACTGAGAGGTAAAGAGTGAAGCAAGACGCATTTGCTGATAAAAAAATAGAGAGTCGAAACGCGTGAGTAAGAAGAGCTTGAAAGGCTGGCCAATAGGGGTAGGTACCGCTTGAAAATTCTACAAAAAGATGCGGCGACTAAAAGAAGGTTACCGGAGCATACTCTTATAGAATCCCCAGAGGTGACCTAGTGACTGATGCCCAGAGCATACTGAGACTATGGAGGGAACACTTCTTCAGCTTTCTGAATGGCAATGAAAGCACAACACCAGGAGATAAACGCGATTCCCCAACCGATGATGATGACGTTATATTGCCTATTTTCAGATTGATTTTGACAGCACGAAAAGAGCTGATTCTATGCCGCTATGTCGGAATTTGATATCCCCGCAAAATTAATACGGTTGTGTAAACTGACGTTAAGCAGTACCAAAAGCTTCGTCAAGATGAGGAAGTACCTCTCCGATCCATTCGATATCAGACGACGTTTTAGACAAAGCGACTTCCTATAGTGAGACTTCTTCAATCTACTGAATGGAGAAAATAATTCGAGCTGCAGAACTTAATCGAGGAGGTAGAATCTACCATTTTTATATAATAGGTAAGGAAGGACTAAGGTCGGGTGCAATCAAATAGAGTAAATTCAGGGTGTTCAAAAATCCTGATATGTATGGGGTAAGTAAAGTTTTCGCTCAAATTTATTAATTTTAGACGCAAAGACACAATGTTATTAGTGAAACATAAAGTCACCCCGAAGTTCGTAAAACTTTATATTAAACTGACCCCTCTGCCGTTGTCCTGCGTGAGATTATGTGTTATGAAATGAAGTTGAAATTATGTTAGAAATTATTTATTAGCGAGTTTTCTACATTTTTTTCAATGTAGTGCGGCTTGATAATCAACATTTTTTAGTTTCTGTTCCGGTGCGTAAGTGTACAGAGAAAATGGTTTTCCAACTCGTGAATACGCCACGTATAACTTTCCGTGTGGAAAACATAGCATTTCGAGATTTATGCCACACACATTTCTAGCGAATATCTTTGTGTCCTGTTGATGGTCATCGCAAATGCAATTTTCACTGGAAACTGAATATGTTCGAATTGAAATGGCAAATCGTTGGAACTGAAAGGAATTCGTAGAATAAAGCATTCTGCC
Organism: Bactrocera tryoni; assembly: GCF_016617805.1. Taxonomy (NCBI): domain Eukaryota; kingdom Metazoa; phylum Arthropoda; class Insecta; order Diptera; family Tephritidae; genus Bactrocera; species Bactrocera tryoni. Next base: position 109,042 of record NW_024395840.1, on the reverse strand, counting down.
CCTTGTATTTGATAGCTGCGGCACAATCAGTAGGGTTCCGTTACAAAATTTTGGGGCATGAAGATTGCGAAACATAATAATCCACAGATCCAACTTTGAGACGCAAATGATGCGGCGGCATTTCAAGATTTTAGAAATTCCACTAGATAATTCACGGCTTCGTATTTTTGGCAGCTAAAATTGCGTGTGCACGCAAGCAATCGTAGTTACGATAATTTGGACAATGTTGGCATGAACATGGGTTCATATTTTTTTAAAGTGAATTGACAAAAGGCAGGTGGAATTGATATCAAACCACTGAAAGTATCAACCGGAATTTGCCTTTTTCTAATTCTTATCGAATACGATGAAAAATGTCTTCGGCAATGTAATTGTTGTTCGTATCTCATAACTGACGCGGATTTGAAGGCTGAAATGTCAAAATGATCATTGCGAAAAGTGTGCGAAATCAGTGGCATTCGATAGCTACGAATCGTTCATCGTTTGATTCCATTGATTATCTTGTTCCAGCAATTGTAATTGTTTTTCGGGTGGATTGTCTAAATTCGTTGTTCAACTATCATTGAACATGCTTACTTATCAGCAAAGCCGAAATTCTACTAAGTAGTATGTTGATGCAACTTGATACATAACAAAATGAATTAGGAAGTGGTATCTATAGTTAAAAAAAAAAATTTAATCGTGTAAGTGACCCTGCGGTCTAATAAGTTACAAAACTAAAAAGAACAAAAAGGCAAACGAACGACTGGTATGACGAGGAGTGCTCTGTCGCAGCGGAAAGAAAACATACTGCCTGCCACGCAACGTTACAATCGACCACAACACGTGCGGGATGTGATACATACCGAGAGTTGAAGAGGGAAGCGAGACTCATTTGCAGACAGAAAAAGAGAGAGGCCGAAATGCGTGATGATGAAGAGCTGACTGAAATTCTACGAAAATATGCGGCAACTAACAGAAGGTTTCAAGACCGGAGCATACTCTTGTAAAACCCTCAGAGATGATCTAGTAACCGAAGTCCAGAGCATACTAAAATTACGGAGGGAAAACTTCTTCAGCCTGCTGAATGGCAGTGAACGCACAACACCAGGAGAAGGCGAACCCGATTCCCCAATCGATGACGATGGAGCAGACGTTCCATTACACGACCATGACGAAGTTCGAATAGCAATTGCCCGCCTGAAGAACAACAAAGCGGCAGGGGCCACCGGATTGCCGGCTGAGCTATTCAAACACGGCGGCGAAGAACTAATAGGGAGCATGCATCAGCTTCTTTGTAAAATATGGTCGGACGAAAGCATGCCCAACGATTGGAATTTAAGTGTGCTATGCCCAATCCATAAAAAAGGAGATCCCACAATCTGCGCCAACTACCGTGGGATTAGCCTGCTCAACATCGCATATAAGGTTCTATCGAGCGTATTGTGTGAAAGATTAGAGCCCACCGTCAACAAACTGATTGGACCTTATCAGTGGGGCTTCAGACCTGGAAAATCAACAACCGACCAGATATTCACCATGCGCCAAATCTTGGAAAAGACCCGTGAAAGGAGAATGGACACACACCACCTTTTCGTCGATTTCAAAGCTGCTTTCGGCAGTACGAAATGGAGCTGCCTTTATGCCGCGATGTCTGAATTTGGTATCCCCGCAAAACTAATACGGCTGTGTAAACTGACGTTGAGCAACACGAAAAGCTCCGTCAGGATCGGGAAGGACCTCTCCGAGCCGTTCAATACCAAACGAGGTTTCAGACAAGGCGACTCCCTATCGTGCGACTTCTTCAACCTGCTTCTGAAGAAAATTGTTCGAGCTGCAGAACTGAACAGAGAAGGTACCATCTTCTATAAGAGTGTACAGCTGCTGGCGTATGCCGACGATATTGATATCATCGGCCTCAACACCCGCGCCGTTAGTTCTGCTTTCTCCAGGCTGGACAAGGAAGCACAGAAAATGGGTCTGGTAGTGAACAAGGGCAAAACGAAATATCTCCTGTCATCAAACAAACAGTCGTCGCACTCGCGACTTGGCTCTCACGTCACTGTTGACAGTCATAACTTTGAAGTTGTAGATAATTTCGTCTATCTTGGAACCAGCATTAACACCACCAATAATGTCAGCCTGGAAATCCAACGCAGGATTGCTCTTGCCAACAGGTGCTACTTCGGACTGAGTAGGCAATTGGAAAGTAAAGTCCTCTCTCGACAAACAAAAGCTAAACTCTATAATTCCCGTCCTGCTATATGGTGTAGAGGCTTGGGCGATGACAGCAACCGATGAATCGACGTTACGAGTTTTCGAGAGAAAAATTCTGCGAAAGATTTATAGTCCTTTGCGCATTGGCCACGGCGAATATCGCATTCGATGGAACGATGAGCTGTGCGAGATATACGACGACATTGACATAGTTCAGCAAATTAAAAGACAGCGGCTACGCTGGCTAGGTCATGTTGTCCGGAAGGTTGAAAACACTCCAGCTCTGAAAGTATTCGACGCAGTACCCGCCGGGGAAGCAGAGGAAGAGGAAGACCTCCACTCCGTTGGAAGGATCAAGTGGAGAAGGACCTGGCTTCGCTTAGAATATCCCATTGGCGCCACGTAGCGAAAAGAAGAAATGACTGGCGCGCTGTTGTTAACTCGGCTATAATCGCGTAAGCGGTGACTACGCCAATTAAGAAGAAGAAGAAAAGTGAATTCTTCGATTTTTACTAAGTCTGAGTTTATTGAACAAAGAAGTGCGATAAAAGTTTGTTTGCGGAATGAAATTTCGCCAGCAGAAACGTTGAGGATGTTGCAAAAAGCCTTTGAGGATCAAACTCGTCTTCTAAAAGTGTTGACAAGTGGTTTAACGAGTTCAAAGCCGTTCGTGAGAGTGAGGAGAAAAATGTGGTGTCAAATCGGCCAAAAACATCGACTTATGAACATCACGTCAAACAAGTCAGAGAAATGGTGCTTGAAAATCGTCGATTAGCTATTAGAGACATTGCTGATAGTTTGGAGATATCATTTGGGTCGGTGCAGGCGAGTTTGAAAGGCGAATTGGGCTTGAGAAGAGTCAAATCTCGAATGGTTCCAAAAACACTCAATTTTTTTAAGAAAGACCATCGTGTTAACATCTGTGAAACAATGCTTTCTGACTGTCAAAACGAAATGAAATGCATCATAACTAGAGATGAAACTTAAATCTACGCTTACGAACCCGAAACAACCGATCAATCGCGCGAATATCGTGGTAAAGGCAAGCCGAAACCGAAAAAACCACATCAAAGTCGCTCAAAAATAAAGGTCATGTTAACATTTTTCTTTGATTATTGTGGTGTGGTGCATTATGAATTTCTTCCGCCGCACATAGGAGCATTTTCCTTCAAAAACCGCACAAATGTGAGAATTACAAATTCCAGCGATGCTACTCAAAATTGATTTTTTTAAGCCGATTAAATTATTAACCTTCAGCCCACTATATTGCCACACAAATAGTCGGAACCTAGACTTCGTTCAGTGCGCAGGTCCTTATTCGCGATACGATAAATTCTGATACGAAATCTTTATCAAGGAGGAGCCTACTTTAGAAGCTTCAAGCAATCGAATTTTTTTTTTGCTTAAATCTCTTTAAAAATTATCTAAAAATATGTCTCCAAAGTTATATGTAGATGGGAATTCGAAATATTATCGAAGCTAGAAGGGAAATAGTGACCGAGCGTCTGGCAGATATACTTACATATAAGTATGAGCGCTTGGGCAAAAAGCGAAAACTTTGAAGAGCGATTTCTCGGTTTTTCATTTTTACGATTATTCTTAATTGGCGGGCAGGATAGAAAAATAACTAAACGTCATATGGAATTGGGGCAAAGTTTATTATCTTTGGCATAAAATTATCTTCTATTTAAACTAAAACAAACTAAAAAAGTGAAGTTTGAACATATTTTTAAACAACATTAAGTAAACTTTGTTTGGTCAAAAACCACTTTTTCTCAATTTTTAAAAAAATTATAAAATTTTACATTTTTTTTTGAATTTTCTTAGTTTAACTAGAAGAAAAATAATTAAAAAATATGAATCTCTTTGAATTTTTTGTTTCCGATAGAAATTGCGACCTGCATCCTGTCCGCCGTTCGAAAAATGCACATGCCAGATGCATCGGACAATTGCTTCCCAAAGGCAGAATATCAAAGATTTCGTATCGAAAAAATTTGTGAAAGATGTTTAAATATATAACTATAAAGCCTATAAATTTCGCTTGACTATATATTTCTTTCCCTCCGAAAAATATCCTCAAAAAATTGATTTTTTGAAGCATTGAAAGCAGGCTCTCCCCTTTACACTTGCAATTGTCCGCGATCTTCACTGTTCGGCGACACGAGCGAAATGAGATTTTGTGCGCACACAACGCCATACACGACACACATGTGCGCGTACCGATCTTAAAAAATCAAATATTTTCGCGAACATGGATCGGTACGCGCACAAGCCCATACACGAGTAAACCGCATGTGCACACATACCCATCGAACCCACATTGTGTGTCGTGTATGCCCACTTTGGAGGGAATTCTGGAGAATATTAGGTCTACATCTTTGCTTCCACCGTTTTCCAATAGATGCCTCTAGGGTCAAGCACTGGTCGATTAAATCGTTTTATATAGAACTTGGGCATTTGTGTCAACACTTACCCAACAAAATACTTGTAGAGATCTGTTTGCATCAAAAATTTAATCTCAACTGAAAATGTCACTTTTTGAGCCGAATTCTCGACATTTGCGGGAAATTTTGCTTTTTTTTTTAATTCCAAGAAAATTGCGGCTGAGGCTCATCGAATGCTTTCGGATACGTACGGTGAGGCTGTCCTAAGTGAAAGAACATGTCGCGAATGGTTTCAACGTTTTAAAAATGTTGATTATGAAGTCGAAGACCGGCATGGTGGTGGAAAGGAGAAGATTTTCGAAGATGCTGAACCGGCATGGTGGTGGAAAGGAGAAGATTTTCGAAGATGCTGAATCGGAAGCATTACTCGACCAAGATGCGTTTCAAACCCAAGAGGAATTGGCCGAATCGTTGCAAGTGACACAGCTAGCCGTATCAAAATGTCTCAAAGCCATGGGGATGATTCAGAAACAAGGAAACTGGGTTCCTTACGACTTGAAACAAAGAGATGTCGAACGGCGCTTCTTTGCATGTGAACAGCTGCTTCAAAGGCACAACCGAAAGGGATTTTCACATCGCATTGTAACTGGCGGCGAAAAAGGGTTCATAACGATAATCCTAAGCGAAGAAAGTCATGGGGAAAGCCTGGACATGCCTCCAAGTCGACGGCAAAACCGAACATTCACGGCGCAAAGGTCATGCTCTGCATTTGGTGGGACCAGCTGGGGGTGATATATTATGAGCTGCCAAGACCAAGTGAAACCATTAGAGGAGATTGATACTGAAGATTGATACTGAAGGTAATTGATGCGTTTGAGCCGAGCACTAAAAGAAAAACGGCCAAAGTACGAGGAAAGGCACGATAAAGTCATTCTCCAGCATGACAATGCGCAGCCTCACGTCGCAAAGGTGGTCAACAAATATTTGGAGACGCTGAAATGGGAGATCTTACTCCAGCCGCCGTATTCTCCAGACGTTGCGCCATCTGACTACCACTTGTTCCGATCGATGGCACAAGGTCTAGCTAACGAGCACTTCAGTTCTTATGAAGAAGTCAAAAGTTGGATTGATACTTGGATCGACTCGAAATATGAGGAGTTCTTTCGTCACGGAACACGCATGCTGCTAGAAAGATGGTCAAAAGTAGTAGCAAGCAACGGCCAATATTTTGAATAACATTTTTTTAACCGTTTTTATGCAATAAAGCCTTAAATTTACAAAAATGGCGGACGGTTTCAGACCTAATATTTTTATGGATTCTGAACAACATGGTATGTATTTAATTTTTAATAATATAAAGATTAATTTAGTTAATTTATTATTTTGTTCTTTTCTCGGGTAAACAACGAATCATCAAAAAAAATTAAAAAAATTTAATTTTTAGTAATTAGTGTTTTTGTTATAGTGTCGGGAAAGGTCGAGCTATAACTTATTTTTTTACTAAACTACAAAGGTTTCTACTTAACATATAAATAAGCTTAAACATTTTCCCCATCTTGAGTACTGCTTTATTTATTTTTTTTAATTAAATACTGAAGTCCTGCTGAATTATTCTATACGGGTGGTATATAGATGGTATAAGGAGGAGGCTCTATCGGAGCCCGTGTGAAAATTGGACAATGCGCGTGGCACCGCCCACTTTTTGGTGAAATCTACGACAGACCGACTTCAACTAAATTTAGTATGTGATATTCTTTTTCAATATTTCTATGTCACAGTGTGAAAATGAGCGACATCGGACTCCAATCACAACTACTTCCAATATAACACAATTTAAAATTCTATTTGATTCTTTCACTTTCCAGTACACACATTAAGAAATAATTGATAAAACGGAATAAAATTTTGCGCTAATAATTATCTTAAAGTATGCCACCTTTTGACCAAAAATTGTCCAAATCGAACCAAAAATGTTCAAGCCCATAGGTACCGAATATATGGACCCCACCACCTATAGCTGAATTTTGATCGAAAATATCGGTCATTATATTAGATATGCAATAGAAATTCAGATAGAATCCTTTCCTGACAATGATATTTCTGCATATCGAAAATGGGTTGAATCGGGTCAATATTTCCCTGAGCCCCATATACATAATAATGTATAAAGATTTTCGAACTTATAGGTGACTTTATGCTGGATATATCCGCCAATATTTGGGCCAACTCAATGAAAATTGGAGAACATGTTTTTTCATAACAGTGTATCTTCAGTGTATCTTTGCGCCTGAAGTAGATAAATTGGGCGAAAACTTGACCCTCCCCCATATAATAAATTAATTTAATTCATAAAATCACTTTAAATAAGTTTGTCCGGTTTTTGAGACCAAATGCTCCTATGTGCGCTGGGCCACACTGTTAACAAGAAATATTATTTGAGCATTATGCGCCGTTTACGTGAGGCTATTCGCCACAAGAAGGCAGGATTGTGGGCCGAAAACTGATTTTTGCACCACGATAATGCATAACCATCTCATACTGCATTGGTTATTCGTGATCATTTTGCCAAAAATTCAACAAATATCGTGACTTCTGGCTGTTCAGCAAACTCAATAGACCACTCCGAAGTTACCGTTTTGACTCAATTGAGGATATAAAAGCTGAATCAAAGAAGGATCTGATGGCCATCACGACGGATGATTTTACCAAGTGCTATGATGACTGAAAAATTCGGTGGCATAAGTGTATTGCAGCGAGAGGGGATTACTTTGAATGAGATTAAATGGAGTTGCAATAATGAATAAAGATTGTAAAAACAAAAAACCAAATTCCCCTTTCAGTTTGATCACAGTAGTATATTTGTATATATATATAATATACATTAGATATATGTATATAGAGAAATTCAATATGAAAATTTACATGTTCATTTTCAGCAACAACAGTATCGAATGATTTAAAAGATATCAGAACACCTGGTAACGATTGCCCTAACTACCCCTAACCCCTTAAAGCATCGTAAAATCATAAAATCATAAGTTTTTATGCTAGTGCAAAAAATTTGTTGTTGAATTGCATACTAGAATAAGTTTACGCAAATACAACTCTGAACGCTATGTATTCGGTTGGTTCAAACCATAAAATTAAGCGGAACGACTAGTAAATCGCTTCAGAACTTGAGAATTTAAATGTTATTCATTCTTCATGTGGTACTTAGAATAACTAAACATTTTTATTTCAGCCACTTTACTTAAAATATGTACGTGTTTTTATGAAATGGATGAAACTTTCGGCGGTAGAGTGGTTGAGTCAGCAGTAATAAACGACAGTTTGGAGAACAACGAAGACTATTCGGAAGTAGACCTCAACGATTCAGCGTCTTCTGCGGCTATATGCGGAGGCGAATGCATAAATAAGACAATTCGTAAAGGAATATATTCCAGAACTGCGGCATCAGATATTCTGCAATTTCAGTGATACAGCTGAAAAAGCAAAAAATTGAGCAAGAAATGATTTTTAAGGAGAAAGAGTTGGAATTAAGAGAAAGGGAATTGATGATTAAGGGAAAAGAAGTGGAGTTAAGGGAAAAGCAAGAATTATTACTAAAAGACAAAGAAATGGAGATCAAACTAAAAGAATTGGAAAGTAATGAAAAATTAAAACTAATGGAAATAAAAATGAAAAAAAGATTGGCAATGGAGGCATTGAAACACAAATACAAATAAGTGGAAGAACTGGAAGAAGTGGTGCAAGAGAATTTTAAATTACCTGAAGTGAATTAATGTACCTGAAGTTTATATTTATAATTACTTTTTATATTAATTTTTGAATTAAAAAAAAAACCATTTTTATATATGAATACTAAGACTAATGAATAGTAAATATATGTACATTTAAATAAGTATTTAAGTTAATCTAAGATTTTGTATGAAGTCAAGAAGGCTAGATCTTGTGTTACTTCCTGGTGGTAAGCTATATTGAGGTGAGTTAATTTCAACGCTTTCTTCGTTTTCAATATGGAAATTGATTAGCATATTATGGAGAATGCAGCATACCATGATCCACTCATTGCATTCTTTTTTATTTTTATCATTCTAAACTTCAATTCCTTCAAGCTACCGAATTTTTCTTTTAAAATGACAAAAAGTTCTCAATTCGCACACGATATTTTGAAAAGTACTTATTGAAACTTTCTCTTTCTTCCGTAGTGTAGTCCGTACTATTTTGCCTGAACGGTGTCAATAAACATTGCTTGAGTGGATAGGTGCTATCTCCAGCAATCAACTGAGAGTTAGATAAAAATCGTTGAGAATGTTTTGCAAGAGGGCTATTGAAGAAGATTTTGGCGTCATAAACATTTCCAGGGTATCCTATTGTGACTTATCTTATTCGTAACCTATAGTCACAAACAGCTTGCATTTTAATAGCATATTGGCGTTTTTGTGAATAAAAAAGTTCATGTTTTTTAGCTGGCACTTCAGACAACTTTAATTCGGATCCATTAATATATCCTATACAACCTGGCATCTCTTTCCGCGTTGCAGTAACAATTTCCAACCGTTCATTTTCATTTGGCCAAAACAGAAACTTCTCTTTTAATTTCAATATTGCTTTAAATACGCGCTTACTTATATTATATTAATAGTGCCCCCATCACCCACGCCAAGCAATGAAGCAACTTTTCGTATAGATAATCCATCTCCGGAAGATCCCAACCTAAATAGCACTATTGTATTGTAGATCTAAAGGAAGTTGTGCTCCACTAGAAATTGTGTTAAATACACTAAGTCCTTTATATAATCTATTCGTTGAAACGGCTGTCATCAAAGTTCCTAAGTGCATTATATCGCCATTGGGATGACTTTGGTATTCCGAGATGAACACTTCTACGAGTGTTTAATAAACAAAGTAAACTCAATGAAAAATTTTCAAACATTTCGTCCGCATCTTAGTCGTCGCCTGGAAATTAATTTTTCGTAAATAAATATCAAAGTGAGACTTGCTTATAATGGTAAAACTCACTTGAGTCAAGTGTTATCAGGTTTAATGCCTGATTCTTGAACAGCGCATCCATTATTTTAAAATTTTCAGCTCTCCTTGACATTTTGACTGCGAAATCTTATTTTTGCAAATATTGTAATTTATGTTTTTTCAATCAGCTGATTCATAAGTGATTTACGACAACAAATTTATAACGACGTGTTCACAACCATTGTATTTTGTCTTAATTTTTGTATATGACTTATAACTTTATGACACGTTGTGAGTACCCCAATTATATTTAAGACGTAAGGAAGGGCTAAGTTCGGGTGCAACCGAACATTTTATGTTCCTGCAACTTGCAAGAATCAAAGCCAGGGAAATATATTAACGGTCAAACCGTCAATCAGAGGATCGGAATCCTAGCAATTATATATACAGGGTTTCTCCGGAAAGTATTAGGACTGAGTCGATTTAAAAAAATTTTTTGAACCAATCGTTACAATTCTTTAAACAAAATTTTAAAATAGACTTCTTCTGCGTCGATGCAAAAAGGTCCGAGGGGGTCACATCTCGGCTGTAGAGCGGCTGCGAAAGTGTTGGAATGCCGGCCTTGGTTAGGTAGCTGTTCACAAGAAGGACGGTGTGAGCCGGGGCGTTGTCGTGGTGCAACCTCCAATCGGCTGCGATGTCTTGTCGGACTAGGGATGCAAACGATGCATCGATGTTTATATGTGCACGCGATGGCTGCCAGCAGGGATGGTAAGCTCGATTCCGATTCTATTCGAGACTCGAGTTTTCTCGTAAAATAATCGATTTTTCGAATGTCAAGAATCGAGTCTTAATCGACTTCGACTACTGAAGATCGATTTGATGATGATTTTTTTTCCATGTTATTTATATTAAAAACAGAAAATTTGAAAGAGGCAACTCTTAATAATAATATTAAGAGCTCATCTTTTGAGTGACTTTTTTCACATTTTCGAAAGTTTTTAGCCTGTTTTTCAGTTGAAAACAAAAGGTTGACTCTGAATGACACACCCTAATATACATACACCCAACTCCTTTTTTACACGATTTTTAATCTAGTACGGTTTCAAAAACACTGTCTTGTAATTATGCTTGTTTTTACCACACTTAGCACCATTGTTGAAATGAACATACATAGTAGTAATTGGGAAATCCTCTTCGATAACTCTTACCTACACATTTTGTTCGCATGATATTTACATTGCTGAAATGGATATCTCCAGCGGTGATACCGACTTTAGTCCAGTTCGTCGCAAACAACTGCGCTTGTTATCAAGTAGCGACGAATAATTATGTAGCAATGTAAATATTTTTCCCTTATTTCTATTCTAAATTTTCAGTTTTTAGTTCTGGATTAACAGATTTCTTTTGTTTTTTGCATGCTCTACCAATTTTTCACCTGTATCAATAACTAGCTGACCCCGCAGTCGTTGTCCTGCGTAAAATTATGTGTTTAGAAATGAAAAAGTTGAATTTATCATTTCACTTTTTTCAATGTATCGCAGCTTGATAAACAACATTTTTTGGTTTCTGTTCCGGTGTATAGAAAAGATGGTTTTCCAACTCGTGAGCAGGCCACGTATATCTGGCCGAGTGAAAAACATAGCATTTCCAAATGTATACCATATACTATTCGACTATCCTTGTGTCTCAACTGCAATTTTCACTGGAAACTGAATACGTTTGAACTGAAATGGCAAATCGTTAGAACTCAGAGGAATTCGTAGAATCAAGCATTCTGCCCCTTTGTATTCGATAGCTGCGTCACAATCAGTCAGGTTCCATTACACAGTTTCGGCGCCTGAAGATTGTGGAACATAATAACGACAGATCCAACTTTGAGACGCAAATAATGCGGTGGCATACCAAGCCTATTCAAAGAATTTAGAAATTCCACGATCGATCAATTTGTATTAGCGCAAGTCTCCCGGAATTTGACTTTGAATCTTCCAGTTTAAGTCAACAACATCGGTATTTTTGGCAGCTAACATTGCGCGTGCACTTAAGGAATTGTAGTTACGATAATTTGTCTAATGTCCGAATATTCGTGATGAGCTCATCTTTGGTGAATTGGTAAAGGGAAGATGGAATTGATATCAAACCACCGGAAGTATCAACCGGAATTTACCCATTTCCAATTCTTAGGGAATACGATGTAAAATGTCTTCGGCAATGTCATTTTTGTTCGTATTCCATAATTGACGCTAATTTGATGGCTGATCATCGCGAAAAGTGTGCGAACTTCATTCCAGTGATTATCATGTTCCAGCAATTGTAATTGTATGTATAATATCAAGATATTTCCGAATAGAGCAAGTTTTCGCAAACGGTTCACTGACGAAATTTGAGAAAAAACTCGTAAATGTTAATTTTGTTGCTGGGGGTGTTTTCTCTGTCAGTACTGTATTCTCTGTGTTGAAATAGACTATTTGGTCATTCTCCAAATTAACTGCGAGACGCACAACAGTCGGAAAACAAAATTCATGAATCGCAAAAGTAAATATCATACAAAGCGTATTTACACACGTATTTTATCGATTACACCAAACTGCAATACGCAACATTGACATGACTTTTGAATGTGAATTAGACAACAGTGGCGAAAATGGCACGATCCATATGTTGTCGACTTCGATGTGTTGTTAACTTCGATATTCACGCCTCTAAATTGAATGCTAAATGTTCTGCCATTGTCATCTGGTGAGCGACGCTGATACATTGGATATCCATCATTTCTAGTTTGTGTTTCCGAAAGAAAAGCACCTGGATAGTGTTTCGTACATTTATTGTCAGACATACAAACCGAAGTGGTATTGTGATGTCCGTAAGGTACATGAACCATATTGGTTTCGTATAATTCTGCTTCTATCTCTGGATCAGGAATTTCCGCAGAAATGATTTCATCAATTTGATTTGGTGTAACCACCATCCACCATTCAAAGAAGAATATGTGCGTGCGGCAAACCTCTCTTTTGCCACTCAACAGAGTACATCCAGCATCTAACAGCGCCACATACATAAGTATACGTTGCTTTAAGATAAAGTTTACAAAACATCGCAACTGTTGTTTGAAAAGTTGACCTCTGACATCGTGACGATCGCTTGCTGATTGCCCGCGACCCATACTTTCATTCGTATGTCATCGCATCCTGGGAATACTCGGTCATGTGCCATGGGCTGTCAATATACATACTTATGTTGATGCCAAAATGAACACGACCTCTTCGTGGCATCGTAACAAATTTCAATCTGTAATAGAGCACTTTGTGTAAAACACACATAATGTTTTCACGGAATAAATTTCAATAATTTTTTTTTTTTAATAACCGGAATAAAGAAAGCAAACGACAAATTTGACAATTGAAAAACGAAAGGAAAAAAGTTGAAAAAAAAATTTTTGTATGAAAAAAAGTTATTTTTTTTGAATTGTCCGACTTTCCGACTTTTCCTCACGAAAAGCATACGGTTTTTTTATTTCTAAACTTTCCTCGATCCACAGCGAACAACCTCTGAAAATTTCATCAAGATTGGTTCAGCTGTTCTCGAGCATTAGCGTTACTAACAGCATTCATTCGTTTGTAAGGGAAAAAGAAAAGGGCTCTTTTTAGGGGTTTTCCGGCAATTATTCGAATAAAAACCATCTTTGAGCCTCAACGAACATTTTAAAAAAAGAATTGGCAAAATTGGTCCAGCCGTTTTTGAGTTATGCGTTAGCATTTAAAATCATGTTCGTTTTTATTTCCTTTTTAAAATCGTATTTGAAAATTTATTTTCTTCATAATTTTTTTTTCGGAAAATTTTCCAGAATTTTCTTAAGTATTCTCCTTGTTTGGGCGGAGACCTGTCCGAATTGGTGGTAATCACCGAAATCGTTCCAGGCATTCTCCAGTTATAAGCGCAGTAACTAACGTCACTTTCTTTTATATATGTATATAGATGTATATTAAGTTTTAATGCTCAATAAAATGCCATATGAAAACACGGTTTTTCGAAGTTAATATAGTTCTTTATTTCATCTTACACGTCTTTCAGATGACATGGAACGTATCCCCCATTTCACTATAGGAAACGCATATTTTTTTACACTGTTTTTTTTTACACGGTTTTTTTTACACGGATTTCTGAGGAACGTATCTACCGTGTAAAAAAGAATTGGGTGTATATAAAAGATCAGGGGGACGAAGCGATTTGAATTGAAGTGACTGTCTGTCTGTCCGTATTCGTGAACTTTGTACACGTATTCCTTGTCATCCATGGAGAGTGGGTATTGTACATAGGCGAAATCGGCCAATTGTACATATCTTCCAAACCGCTAACCCAATAAAAATTTGTGAGGAGAAGTATATTTAGTTTTTCTTTATACACTCTGAACATTGGACAACAATCATGCTCACTATAAAGGTTATGATGAAAGAAACTAAAAGTGCCATAAGTCACTAAATGAATGCAAAACAGGCATTCAATTTCACAGCCAAGATGGTAAGAAAACATTTTATGCGTTCGTTTGTAAAAATTGGTCAACAGCCGTGCACCGCCCATCTTTAGGTGAAATCCTATACCTCTGGAACTATTTGACCAATTACAATCACGCCAACTTCCCATATAACAACCTTTAAAAGTCAATGCATAAAATACATATGTGCAAAGTTAATCAAGATGGTATATACATACATATGTATAATCAGGATGACGAAATTAGTTGAATTACGAGTGATTTTATGTACGTCCGTGTTTGTGTTGTAACTTTTTTTTCTGTAACTGTACACTTGTTTTTATAATAGATTGTTCTTGTAATATACAGTTATTATTTACTGTTAATCGATTGCTTCTTCTTATTTAATTCATAGTACGCGTTTTTTACTATGTCTTTCGAAAATAGTAGAAAATATTTATATGTGCACGGTAGCATTGGTCAGTAGTTCTTTTTTATAGACGCGTTTGGAATTAAGTTAATATAATAAATTTTTTTAGAATCTAAAAGTAAGTAAATAATTTAAAATTTTAAATAATTAAAATAAGATTCTAGTAACTAATTTCGGATTTGTAGTCAAATATGCCACGGGAAGAATCCTTTCAGAGTTTGAGCAGGGGCGAGCACTAAGTTTGCGTGAAAGTGGTATAAAAATAAAAGAAATTTGCACAGTACTAAGCCGCCATAGAAATACATTTAGTATTTTCTTAAAAAACCCTTCAAAGTATGGCACTAATCAACGCAGTGGTGGAAAACCCAAAATAGATTTTCGATGCAAACGTTAAATTCAACGCCTTGCACTCGTTAATCAAATGAGTTGTTCACAAATAAAGCGTCATTTGGATTTAGATGTCACAAGAATGCGAGTTTGTCAAATTTTTCATCAAAATCTAGCATAAAACACCTTTCTATGGTACCACAATTTCAAAACAAATAATTTCACGCAATACAACGGCTGCGGGGTCCACAACCTGACCTTTTGCCTAGCATTTACAGATAAATACCAATTTTGGGATGAAGAATGGCGAAGCGTTGTGTTCAGCGATGAAAAAAAGTTTATTCTCGATAGACCTGATGGTTTTAATAAATATTGGAATCATACACAAAACCCTCGGCGCACGTGTCTCCGTTGAGTACACGGCGGAGGTTCTATGAAGGTGTGGGCAGCTTTTTGTTATGAAGGAAAAACTCCAATATGCTACATATCAACAAAAATGAATGCACAAATCTATTTAGACTTGCTTGATAGTGAATTGATAGAATTTGCAGACCAATTTTAAGAGGACAATTTGATTTTCCAGCAAGACAGTGCCCCGATCCACAATGCAGCCCTTACTAAAAAGTTTTTCGAGTCACGAAACATTCCGCTTTTCGAGTGGCCAGCAATAAGTCCAGATTCAAACCCTATCCAGCATCTGTGGGGAATACTATCTGCTAGAGTTTTTAAAAGTGGACGCCAGTTTACTACCTCAAAACAGCCAAAAATTGCAATACAGAGAGAATGGGATACAATCGGCATGTCAACGCTAAAATCTTTGGTTGAATCGATGCCATCTCGACTTAACCAAGTAAAAATTAATAAAGGAAAACATATTAATTACTAAAAAACTCAACTTATCAAAATATTTGAAGAAAACGCCTTATTTTTTAACATGCACATATAAATATTTTCTACAAAGCATATGTTTAATTTTAATTTTGTTGTGTGTACCAAAGGAATTTTAATTAATTTTTGTTATATGATGTAACTAACAAAATAAATATTTAAACAAAAACTAAAACTTTGATAACTCTCTTTATTTACAAATTTAACGGCTTTGATGTCGTGCACATATAATTTCTTTACTAAGGTATAAATATCTATTAGAATGAATAAATTCTCGATATAAGACTTTTCATTTTCCCCCACCAGCGGTAAGGAATGACAAATTCTTTTTTGAGGTCAATGTTTGATGATACAAATCAAACAATTTTGGTCCTTCGCCGGACCGCCAGATTTAGTGCTCAGCCAAAATTAAAAAGTCCTGTATCTACAAAACAGGCAAAATACAAAAAAGCCTTGTTTAAAATACAGGCAACATAAAACAAAAATAATTGTAAGACGGGTGTGTATTCCCGCATATTAGCAACATAAAACAAAAAAAAATGAAATAATTCTCAGCTCAGTGAAGGTCTTCTCATTTCGCCCCACCAGTGGTAAGGAATGACAAATCTTCATTGAGTTTAAAACATTTTTGGTCCTTCTAGCCGGATAAAGAGCTCGGCCAAAATTAAAAAGTCCTGTATGTACAAAACAGGCAATAAACACAAACAACCCTGTTCAAAATACAGGCAAATTAAAACGAAAATAATTGTAAGACGGGTGCATATTCCCGCATATTAGCAACATAAAACAAAAATAATTGTAAGACGGGTGTATATTCCCGCATATTAGCAACATAAACCAAATCAAACATTCGTCTTAATGAATTAATTGAGAACACACGTGGATGTCAATCTACTGGTTGGCCTTGCTTTCTGCGTAAATATTTCTTCGACGATGCATTCCATGTATAATAGCAAGGCATTTCCGAATAGAGCAACGTTCCCGCAAACGGATCACTGACGCAAGTTGAGAAAAAACTCGTGAATTTTGTTGCAGGCGATGTCTCCACTGGCTGTAATGTATTCCCTGGGATGAAATACACTCTTTGGTCATTCTCCAAAAGAACTCCGAGACGCACAACAGCCGGAAAACGTTCATGAATTGCAAAAGTAAATATCCTACAAAGCGCTTTATTACAGTTCCAGTATCGACTCATTTGATACTTACTGATATCATCAAACGTAGTTGATCGATTTCACCAAACTGCAATATTCAACATTGACATGAATTTTGAATGTGAATTAGACAACAGTGGCGAATATGGTACGATCCATGTGTTGTCGACTTCGATATTCACTCCTCTAAGCCAGGGGCGAACGCAGGGGGGGAGGGGTTTTGGGGTGTTAGAACCCCCCCAAAGTAATTGAATTTTTAAATAGTAGAATTTCATTCTACATAGTCATTTGAAAAATTGTAATTTGTTGTTTTCAAAGCAATCTTTCTGCCGACGATGATACAATTGTATCTTTTTTGATACTTTTTTTTCTAAATTTTGTGATTTGATACTTTTTTGTCCACAAACAGCCTATTTTGTTACTTTTCTGCTGATAGAATTTAATTTTTTGAAAATATGAAAATGTTAAGCTAAAAACAAACCTATTGTTTTTGGATAGTATTAAAAAGTTGTGTTAATGTAGGCCAATTAAAAAACCCAGAAAAATATAATCTGGACAGAGACATTTTTTTTAATTTGCTTCAAAGTAATGAGTTATGAGTAATGAGATGATGCCTTATAACTCTGTGGCTGCTGAACTGGATTTTTTTTAGATTTAAGGGGAATTGTGAGTCGAAAATGGACTTCTTTTGAAAATTCGTTCTGAACTGAAAAGTCACCAATAAGGTTTCTATTATTTTTAAGTTAAAAAAAAATATGCTATTTGCAAAAAAATACTTGAGTGTCTTAACTAAGATGTCTATATTTTTAATAAAAACAACCAAAAAAAACTGGTCTGAATTAGATACACAACTTTACTTATTATTTGTTTTTCCAATGAAAATTTTTAAAACAACGGTTGTGCTTTTGATACTTTTTGATACTTTTTTTGCTTGGCAATATATACTTAATTTTTTTAGCTCGCGGCAACACTTGTCACTAATGATTAGAGCGTGAATGAGAATAGAACAAATGAATTATGTGCGTACGTGCGTACTAAAGCCAATTTTTGCATTATCAAAACACATAAGCCTATGTTTGCAGCAAATAGACTGTGATTTGAGCAGGTGCGTTGCTTATGCAAATAATTTGTATGCTGAAATTAGTGAAATGCGTAAGGATTCTGAACAATCGTTTAAACTAATTTTTGAATCAGTTAAAACAATAGCCGCAGAATTAGATTTAGAAATCAAAATTCCGCGTTTGGCGAAACGGCATACTAATCGCGACAATAATGAAGGCGAACCGGAAGAATATTACTGCAGATCAATTTATATACCGTTTTTAGATAATTTTTTGGACCAAATCAATGAACGATTTTTAAAACATCGAGAGCTGCTTTCCAAAATTGAAAACATTTTGCCAAATAAATGCATAAATCTTGACGTTATTGAGATGCAGGAGACTGTTCGTGTTTTAGAAAAGCAATGGTCCGCTGATGTAGAAGATCGCGCTGAATTTAGAATGTTGAAAAAAGGTTAAAAATCTTTTCTTCAGATTATATTTTCTAACTAAAATTTTGAATATATTTTCAGGAACTGGTTAAATCAAACAAAGAGATCCAAAACTTTTTTAGACGCGTTGAATTGTTGCGATGCAAAAATTTTCAAAAGAGTGCATCGTTTTTTAAAGATTGGAGCAGCAATCCCTATATCTGTCGCTTCAAGTGAACGCTGAAAATAAAAGAAGATTAGACTTCAATTTGTGAATAAAATAATGAAACCTTGTCTTTTTACCTAAAAAAATGTGTATAGAAAAAATATCCATTTTGGAATTGTCTAATTTTCCGACTTTTCCTCATGAAAGGTATAAAGTTTTTTATTTCTAAACCTTCCCCGAACCATAACGAACAACCTCTGAAAAGTTCACCAAGATTGGTGCAGCCGTTCTTGGGCCTTAGCGTTACCAACAAACTAGCATTCAAGAAAAAGGCGATTTTTAGGAGTTTTCCGACAATTATTCGAATTTTAGGCGTAAATACCAGCCCTGAACTTCAACGAGCATTAAAAAAAAGAATTGGCCAAATTGGCTCAGGCGTTGTTGAGTTATACACTTAGCAACACATTTTGCGATTCATTTTTATGCTATAGATATGAGGGCTAGGGGAAGTGTTTGTCCGAATCACCCTATTTTGGACAAACCTTTGTAAGAGAAGTTCTATCCCTTAATTTCAATTACATATCTCAAACATTGACCTAGTTATATTTTCGAACAAGATTCAACTAAAGGTACTGGGGTCCAAATATTTGGTACCTAGAGGCTTGAACAGTTTTTTTTGTCAACAGTTGGCATACACTAAAGACATTATTCGCACAAAGATTTATCCCGTTATATTAATTATTTCTTGATCTGTCTAAACTGAAAGAATCTAATAGAATTTAAAATTGTGTTATATGGGAAGTAGGCGAGGTTGTAGTCCGATTTTCCATTTTTGCTCTGTGATATAGGATTATTTTAGAAATGTTACGTACCAAATTTTATGAAAATCGGTCGGTTAGGTCCCGAGATATGGGGTTTCACTACAAAGTGGGTGTCTAATTTTTGCTCGGGTGTTTTTCATACCCTCTAGGTGGTAAAATTTATTTTTAACAAGGATATAAAAATAATTATATGTACGGAAATAGTCACTTTTTTTTAATTTATAAGCTTTTCCAAGTCCACAAAGAACAACTTCTGAAAATTTTATCAAGATTGGCCAAGCCGTTCTCGAGCCTTGGCGTTAGTAACAAACAAACATTCAGTTTTATACTCAGAGTATTAAAGTTTTCTTCACCTAATGGTTGGCGTATCACCCAAAACTAATTAAGATATACACATATATTATATATGTATACATGATCAGGATGACGAGAAAAGTTGAAATCCGATTGACTGTCAGTATGTCCGTCCGTCGGTCCTTGCAAGCTGTAACTTAAGTAAAAAGTGAGATATGTATCTTGATGAAACTTGGTATGCAGGTTCCTCAGTGCAAAAAAAATTTGAGTTCGTAGATGTGCGTAATCGAGCCATTGCCACGCTCACAAATTGCCATTAGCCGAAAACACATTAAGTGCCAAAACTAAGCACTAAATTAAGATATAAAACTGTAATTTGGTACAGCGGACTGCTGTAGAAAGAGGCGCCTGTGACTAACATTTTTTGAAAAAATGGCCCCGCCCTCTAATAAGTTAAATTTAAATATCTCCTAAATCACTTAAGTTACGACAAAACATGTGCGCAAATCTTTTAAGAACTTCTACCGACTGTGTGAAAATGGATGAAATCGGAGGATAACCTGCTCACTCCCCATATCAATATGCCAGAGACATTAATTTTTATCTTCGCGATGGTGTGAGAGAGCATTATGGGAGCTGGAGTGAAAATTGGATGATAGGTGTGGCTCCGCCGACTCTTTGGTTAAATCCCATATCTCGGGACCCGACCAACCGATTTCGACAAAATTTAGTAAGTGGCATTCTTCTTACACTGTTATGTCACATCGTGGAAAATCCATATCACGATTTTTGAACACCCTGACTTTACTCTATTTGATTGCACCCGACCTTAGCCCTTCCTTACCTATTATATGTAAATGGTAGATTCTACCTCCTCGATTAAGTTCTGCAGCTCGAATTATTTTCTACAGCAGTAGATTTAAGAAGTCTCACTATAGGAAGTCGCTTTGTCTAAAACGTCGTCTGATATCGAATGGCTCGGAGAGGTCCTTCCTCATCCTGACGAAGCTTTTGGTACTGCTTAACGTCAGTTTACACAACCGTATTAATTTTGCGGGGATATCAAATTCCGACATAGCGGCATAGAAGCAGCTCTTTCCATGCTGTCAAAATCAGTCTGAAAATAGGTAATATAACGTCATCATCATCGATTGGGGAATCGCGTTCACTATCTTCTGGTGTTGTGCTTTCACTGCCATTCAGAAAGCTGAAGAAGTGTTCCCTCCATAGTTTCAGTATGCTCTGGGCATCAGTTACTAGGTCACCTCTAGGGATTCTATAAGAGTATGCTGCGTTAACCTTCTTTTAGTAGCCGCAGCTTTTCGTAGAATTTTCGACCAGTACCTACCCCTATTGGCCAGCCTTTCAAGCTCTTCTTACTCACGCGTTTCGGCCTCTCTCTTTTTTTTATCAGGAAATATGTCTTGCTTCACTCTTCAACTCTCGGTATCTATCCCACGCCTGTTATGGTCGATTGTAATGTTACGAGGTAAACGTCTATTTTCTCTCTACTCTCCCCATCGTGCCAGCTGTTCTTTTGCCTTTTCCAAAAATCAATGGTTCCACTGTTTCTTTATACCGCGTGGCTCATGATTGCTCTCAGAGAGCTGAAGTGGAAGTCGATTAGAAAATCTTTCGGCTGTCTGTTGTGATTGCGGCTCCTCGATATCGAAACTTCCTTTTTTTTGTTGACATTTGTTTTATGCTGCACAGAGACGGATGCGTATCTTGGCTGCAACAACATAATGTTCCGAGTCAATGCTAGGACGTCGTATACGCCTAAAACACTGGAGACGCGTCTTCCGTCTATCACAACATGATCGATCTGGTTGATGGCTTTTCGAACCGGAGACAACCAGGCAGCTTGATGAAATTTCCTGTGCTAGAATCTAGTACTACAGAAAGCCATATTTTGGGATTCGGCAAAGTCGATCAGCCTCAACCCATTTGGGGATGTTTCATCATAAAGGCTGAACTTATTGACCATGGTTCCGAAGATATCTTCTTTGCCCACCCTTGCGTTAAAGTGGCCACGCACGGTTTTGACATTGTGGCGGGGCAATTCCAATGGTGCGCTCCAAGCGCTCATAGAAGACATCTTTGGCCACGTCGTCATTCTCTTCCGTTGGGACGTGGACGCAAATCAACGATATGTTAAAGACCTTCGCTTTGATGTGGATTGGGGCTAGAGGTGCATCCACCGGGGTGAATGCCAGGACTCGGTGACAGAGTCCCTCTCCTACCTCGAATGTGCGTTCCTTTTTATAGCACTAGTCAGTCATTGTCCCGTCCATCGCATTTCTTGGTTGGCGGTGATGTCAATTGAGTCCGGACCTTTCAGCTACATGCCCTTCAAACGGATGTTTTTGCCGACCAGAGGTTACTTTGTCTAAGACCGGAAGTCGTGAGCTGCCTGAGAAATATGTAAAATAATTATTTCTGGCCACTCCTAAGTGAAAGGTGCTCAGAAAACATTCTTCACTTGCTTGAACCTCTACACATGCCTCCATCCTCTTGGTATATATAAGTGAACACATTAGTCTGCTAGTCTGCCTACTGTAGCGTTCTTAGAGCTACTCCACACCAGCCAGTAAGCGTGGGAATAGTCGGCGTCAGCATTTTCTCATCAACTGGCAATTCTTCGCTACTCCA
The DNA here is from genome assembly GCF_016617805.1 of Bactrocera tryoni. Classification (NCBI taxonomy): domain Eukaryota; kingdom Metazoa; phylum Arthropoda; class Insecta; order Diptera; family Tephritidae; genus Bactrocera; species Bactrocera tryoni. The sequence goes on along the minus strand of NW_024395840.1, from coordinate 86,817 downwards.
ATATCAGGGCGGTAGCAGCGATTCACCTATCGTCTAAACGACAACCACAACAGCAGGTGCAACTAGACAACAACAAAAGTATCAGATGCAGTAACAGCAGAATTGCCGAAATCGTGCCAAGCATAGGGAATCGGACAGAACTCTTATTTCTAAGTTTTAGTCTTAAGCCAGACTTTAAGAAGAGCACATAGTGCTTAATAAAAATGATCAAATTGTAAAAGTGGAAGTTAAAATTATTTATAAAATTATCCCGTTGGACTGGAGAAATAATTTTTAATTCCTGGACAACAGCCGTAGGACTGGAGAAATAGTTGGCGCCCAACGCAGTAAAAAAATACTGGGGTCCACTACTACTTCTCCAAGGACAATTGCCAGCGTGATTTATAATATTATCATGTAAGTTCGCAGTGATCAATATAAAAAAAGAAGAAATAAGAAAATAAATAAATGAATGAATAAACAAAACATTGTTATATTAAAATTATTAAATCTTCTAAAGTGTAAAAAAAATTCCTAAAGTGGCCTATAAGGCTAAATTGTTTCAGTGTGTTTAAATAGCCATAAAGAAAAAGTGAGCTAAAGAATTAAGTAAAATAAAAATAAATAGTAAAGGATTAAAAAAGTTGTTAGTTTAAAAGAGACATCAGAATGAATGAAGAGACTTTGAGGGCCGTCACAGCAGCTACTGAAAGGGCTGGGGCCTCCTTCGAGAGGACAATAGGTCAGCTGACGGAAAGATTAAAGGCTTTAGAAACTTCATTACAAGTGGAGAAAAAGCATGTAGATGCGCAAACCCCTATGAAGATTGATCCAACTCTATCGCACTACAGGCAAGGAGGGAATTACAATCAAAATTGAAGAGCTGAGAGGGATTCTCAGAGAACCCGAATGCCATTCCAAAACCTTAATCAAAGGCCAACGGCCTATAATAACCCACACCCTCAAGAAAGAACAGAAACAGAAAAGACCTTACGGGAGCGATCGGCAAAATATTGCGAAAATACAAAAGGTTAATCACTTAACCCAATATTCAGTTGAAAATTTTAATGAAAATGAGTCACAATGTGACTTTTTGGAAGAAATACATTTTTTGACTATGATGGGATCATTGAGTTTGACATTTTCGGAGTAGAAAAATATGAAGCAGTGACCATAGATCCGACTTTTCGGTATGATGAATCTATGGAAATAAATGATAATGCGTCACAATGTGACTTTTTGGAAGAAATATATTTTTTTGACGATGATGGGATTATTGGTTTTGACTTCTTGAAAGACGTTGACGCAAAAATAGACGTACAAAAAGGAATTCTTCACTATGAAGGTGGTGAGGAGAAAAATTCATCTTAAAGAACTAGGGAATACGGAAAAGATTACTTTTATATTGGAAAAACATTCAAAAGTTTTCGCAAATTCAGATGAGGCTTTGCGGCTTAACACTAATGTGGTACCGATTTATCGGTATTATCGATTTCGAACCGATTTATTCAAAGTCATACGATTACCCGATAGCCGCTACAGAATTTATAAATCAGGAAATTACGGATTTACTACGAGATGGAATAATTCGTTCTTCTCGATCTCTATATAAGTAATAATCCTGTATGGATTGTCAATAAAAAATGGATAAACGAGAACGGTAGGAAGAAGATGAGAATGGTAGTTGCTTTAGGAAACTGAACGTCAAAACAGATACTTCGGCTATTTTAACTAACATGGGGTAATCGGTATTTTTTATAACACTCGACTTAAAAACAGGTTTCCACCAAATTAAGTTGGCGGAGAAGGACCGGGAAAAGACTGTCTTCTCTATAAACAATGTGAAGTACGAATTTTGTAAACTTCTTTTCAGACTGAAAAATGCGCCCGCAATTTACCAAGGGGCAATAGCAGTAAACTTAAATGGTTTTTCAAGCCAGGAGATAAAATTTATGTTAGGACCAATAAAAGAATTGGCAATAAATTTGCAAAAGATTTTACGGAAAAAACGATACAAAAGGATCTAGGATCAACAGTTTTAATAAATAATAGGAAGGTTCACAAGAGTAACCTTAGGTAATAATTTTTTTTTCACCTTTACATAGTTTTTTTTGCCACATTTGCGTACTCAGGGATCCGACGGCAAAATTATTAATGAAAAAAAATTATTATGACTAAAGTTCTTCAGGCGGACATTAACCAAATTTATCGATTGATTGACACGGTGAAAATTCACCATAGACTAGCGCGAAGCATAAACATGATTGGCACTGCGGTAAAATACATAACCGAAACTCCAGATTTCGACGATTTTAACCAACTAAAATTTAAACACGAGAACTTATAGAATTCTATGACCGTCAATTTTTCATAAACACTCAGATACAACAGCAGATCGACAAATTGACTGAGACTGTTAACAAAATTATTGCTATTACAAAAAAAGCCGACATTGACACTGGTCATCTTTTCGAATTACTAATGGCCAGAAATACGGTAGTTATAACAGATTTGGACAATATAATTTATTCCATAGTTTTGGGTAAATTAAATGTTGTAAATCCTATAATTTTGGATACAGATGAAATTTCGAAAATATTGTTCACTGAGTACACTTTAAATGTAAGACCGATACTGTTGCGGATTACGGCAATTCAACAATTCCAGTTAAAAACTGCACGACAGCGCTATCTGCAAGTTTCTGTAAAATAACACGACATGCAAAACTACTTACAATAACCTTGATCCGATCATCGAAGTTGACAGTGGCTTAATCATCATAAACAACCACACAGTCGAAGTTCGGAAAGAAGAAACATCATCGGTTATGATATCCGGCACTTCTTTAGTGACATTCAAGGGAGAAGTTTGCATAAATGGTACAACTTTTTTCAATGAAAAAGTGAAGGCAACGCTCCGACCTGGGATTCCCTCAACACAGCTTGTTAACTTGACGGACCATTTGTAAATTTTAAGTCTACCTTATTTGCGCAAAATTACTTTTAGGAACCTTGGTCACATTGAAAAGTTACATGAAATGGTCCATAACCGCACTACCCTCTGCATATTAGTGATACTGGCGTTGCTATCATTATAGGTGCAGCATTAGTATGTTGGATACGCAGGACGAATAAACGCATAAAGGACACAATTGAAAAGAAGGAAGCGGTAGCCAAGATCATGCAAGCGGCCGCGGACGGCCTCGATTTAGAAGGGAGGCAGTTAACACATTAGTCTGCTAATCTACCCACTGTAGCGTTCTTAGAGCTACTCCACACCAGCCAGTAAGCGTGGGAATAGTCCGCGTCAGCATTTTCTCATCAACTGGAAAATTCTTCGCTACTCCAATATCAGCGCGGTAGCAGCGATTCACCTGTTGTCTAAACGACAACAACGACAGTATCAGGTGCAGTAGCAGCAGAATTGCCGAAATTGTGCCAAGCATAGAGAATCAAACAGGACTCATATTTTCAAGTTTTAGTCTTAATCTAGACTTTAAGACGAGCACATAGTGCTTAATAAAAATTATCAAATTTTAAAAGTGGAAGTTAAAATTATTTCCTGAACAACAGACCGTAGGACCGGAGAAGTAATTTTTATTTCCTGGACGACAGCCGTAGGACTGGAGAAATAATTTATAAGCGTAGTATATTATCTGACCTCGAAGGCGTTGTTATGCGTGATATTATGTGTTTTGAAATAAAAACAAAGTTGAATTCATATTGTATTAAAAATCATTTATTTACGATTTTTCTACATTTTTTATTGTAGCGCAGCTTATTAAACAACAATTTTTAGTTTCCGTTCCGGTAAGTAAGCATAGCATAGCATTTCCAGATTTATGCCACACACTTCTAGCGAATATCTTTGTATCCTGTTCGTCGCTAATGCAATTTTCACTGGAAACTGAATACGTTCGAATTGAAATGGCAAATCGTTTGAACTCAAAGAAATTCGTAGAATCAAGCATTCTGTCCTTTGTATGTGATAGCTGCGGCACAATCAGTAGGGTTCCATTACATAATATCGGGGCATGAAGATTGCGAAACATTATAATGACAGATCCTAGCCAACTAGCCTTGCGTCCTGTTGATTGTCATCGCAAGTGCAATTTTCCCTGCACTCAAGCAATCATAGTTACGATAATTTGGCCAATGTTCGGATAGACATTCATGATGAGTTCATCTTTCGTTGAGGTGAATTGACAAAAGACAGGTGGAGTTGATATTAAACCACTGGAAGTATCAACCGAAATTTGCCCATTTCCAATTTTTCGATATAAAATGTCCTGGGCAATGTCATTTTTGTTCGTATCCCATAATTGACATGGGTTTGAAGGCTGATATGTTGAAATGATCATCGCGAAAAGTGTACGAACTTCAGTGGCATTCGAAGTAGCTATCATATCGTCCATGGTTTGATTTCAGTGATTATCATGTTCCAGCAATTGTAATTCCTGGCATGCTTCTCAAAAAGTTGCACACACCGTACCATTCACAATACGCAATGACTCAAATGAAGTTGAACTGCGTACATTAGTCAATAGCAACCGAAGGTAGAAGCAATCGCCGTTTTTCGGGTGGATTTTATAAATTAGTCCTAATGTATTAGTTGAGAACACACCTGGATGTCCATCTACTGCTTGGCCTTGCTCTCTGCGTATCCATTGCATTCCATAATATCAATACATTTCCGAATAGAGCAATGTTTTCGCAAACGGATTACTGACGCAAGTTGAAAAAAAACTCGTCAATGTCGATTTTGTTCTTGGCGGTGTTTCCGTTGGCTGTACTGAATTCTCTGGGTTGAAATACACTCTTTGGCCTTCTCCAAATGAACTGCGAGATGCTAAACAGTCAGAAAACGTTCGCGAATTTCAAAAGTAAATATCTTAAAAAACGTTTTATTACAGTTCACGCATCGACCCATTTGATGCTTGCTGATCTCATATCGTTCAAGGCCAATAACCGCCATATTGCTTTTTTGGTGACGTACTTGCAAACGTATTTGATCGATTTCACCAAACTATAATATTCAACATTTATGGGTTTTGAATGTGAATTAGACAATATTGACGAATACAGTACGATCCATGTGTTGTCACCTTCGTTAACACAACACTCCTCTAAATTGAATGCTGAATATTCTACCATTGGCGTCTGGTGAGCGACGCCGATATAGCGGATATCCATCATTTCCAGTTTGCGTTTCTGAAAGAAAAGCACGTGGATAGTGTTTTGAGCATATATTGTCAGACATACAAACCGAAGAATGATTGTGGTGTCCGCTATCAAGCATCGTAGCTGTTGTTTGAAAAGTCGTGCTGTGTCATCGCTTGCTAATTGGCTGCGATCTATAATTCCGCACGTACATATGTCATCGCATCATGCGAGTACTCGTGCATGTGCTTTGGGCTGCCAATGTATATTGATGGCAAAAAGAACACCGATCGATATAAGGGCGACTTCTTCGTGGCATCGTAACAAATTTCAATCAGAAGTCACTTTTTGGAAATTTACGCTCGTAAGTCGGCTAAAAAGGAACATTTTCTAAAAACTATCCCCAGGGAAGCTATCCGAATTCATTCTTCTTCTTTACTGGCGTAGACACCGCTTACACGGTAATAGCCGAGTCGTTTCGTCTTTTCGCAAGGAGGAGCCAATTGGAGATTCCAAGCCAAGCCAGGTCCTTCTTCACCTTGTTTTTCCATCGGACTGGATGTCTCCCTCTTCTTCTGCTTCCCTCGGCGAGTGCTGCGTCGAATCCTGGTGTGTTTTCGTCTATTCGGACAACATGGCCTAGCCAGCGTAGCTGCTGTCTTTTAATTTATGTCAATGTCGTCGTACATCTCATACAGCTCATCGTTTCATCAAATGTGGGATTCGCCGTGGCCAATGCGCAAAGAACCATAAATCTACCGTAGAACCTTTCTCTCGTTAACTCGTAACGTCGGCTCATTAGATGTTGTCATCGTCCATGCCTCCGCACCATAAAGCAGGTCAGAAATAATGAGTGACTTATAGAGTTTGGTTTTTGTTCGTCGAGAGAGGACTTTACTTTTTAAGTGCCTACTAAGTCCGGTGCTACACCTGTTGGCAAGAGTTATTCTGCGTTGGATTTCGAGGCTGGCATTGTTGTTAGTGTTGATTAGGGTGGGTCGATTCCGGACTTTTTTCGATTCGGGATTTCTAATAGTGCGGAAAAGTTGCCTTAGTACTTCCTGATTCCAATGCAGCTTTTTGTTTTGAGATCAAATTGCATCTTCAACCCCAACTCCGGCCTTGAAATTTCGGAAATTCTCTTAAAATCGTGAAATTGTCTACCTAGCGCCTGAAATACGCATCTCATGGCAAAATGTATAAAACAAAAGTTATTTGTCACGTCATTAGCTACATATGTGATCATGGCCGTAGGACGAACCGTTCCCGAGATACGAGCGAAAAGGCCGCGCGCCACAGCGCAAGGTGAAAATTGTTGCAGCTCTCATCTAACCTCTATTGGTCACCCAAAACTCACCGCGTGGAGGTGGCTGCTATTCGGGTTCCTCCCAAGCCCAACCCAACCAACCAACCATATGTCAGGCTTGTTTTAGTCTGAATCTGTGTCAAATTTATTGATAAAATCAGATTTTGCACTAAACTTTAGCACTTGTTGCCTAGATTTCAGTGCAGAGCGTATAAAACGATCACGAGATTGGGGGCCAATAACTTTAGATGATGCCTCTATCACCAGTTTGACGATTCTCTCGACTGCCACGGTGTGAAAGGGGAATTCACTAAATTTCCATACCTCTGCAGTGTCTCCCGACAGCCCTTTTATGAGTTCTTCATTACAAACTGAAAAAAGAACTGGTGGAACAGTCAAGGTAATAGTCTGCCAGTTAATCATATCGTAATAATTATTAGCTTTGAAATTCAGCTTTGGCACTTTATTACATCTAACCCTTCCATTTACAGGGTCAGACTCTGCTTTTCTGGCTGCCAGAAGACGGTCAAGGGCCAACTTTCTGACTTCTATCCGTTCGTCAGTCATTATACTAAGGAGAATGTTTTTTGGAAGAGCAAAGAAAGCATTCTGTTGAATGGATGAATCGACAACCTTGCGCAGTTTAGCAGGTAAGTATCTCGACCTTTGAATTGCAGCATAGAGATGGCGCGAGCCATCTTTGATTGAACTGTGGAATCTTATTGAGAACCACAAAGATGAGCAAACTGTAAGTATGTACTTAACCAAAATCTTTATTTCTTTTGTTGGTTTGCCAGTAGAAATGTGTAGTCTCAGAATTCTATTTACACAGGTGAGCCAGCGAGATTTGCACATGTTACCTGGATGCATCGACGTTAAATCTGAGGAAGATTGACCGGAAATAACAGCTTCTGATATTTTATAGATATAAGCTTGGTCTGTGCTAAGTTGGGTCGGATTAATAACCTCAGAAGGTAATTGGCAGGATGGAAAACTTTCAAATTTGACAACAGCCAACTTCTCACAATCAGGGAGCAGTTTACCTATGTCGCCAGAGAATGTATTTGGACTCTTTGAGACACCACCTATGTGTTCGAAAAGAGCACGAAATGGAAGTTCGTTGAAATGTAGAAGACAAACAACCCACTGTAATGGCCTGCTTATTCTTTCCTCTAGTTTCCGAATGATTCCACCTTTCCAACCTGTGTTCGTGTTGGTGCCATCAGCACCGAAAACTTCTAGATGTTCCACATCAACTGAATTGTCATGTAAATGTTGCCATATAGCTTGCGTCTCATCCTCAGCTGACCCGTAAGGAGAGGCGACGTGGCCAAAGTAATGACAACCAGGTTCCGCTATAAGAGAAATATGCTCCTCTTTGACAGTGTCGCGGTAGTACTTTTCATCTTCGCTGACTTGTGTAAGTGAATTGTCTTTCTTCTTCTTAATTGGCGTAGACACCGCTTACGCGATTATAGCCAAGTAAACAACAGCGCGCCAGTCGTTTCTTCTTTTCGCTACGTGGTGCCAATTGGATATTCCAAGCGAAGCCAGGTCCTTCTCCACTTGGTCCTTCCAACGGAGTGGAGTTCTTCCTCTTCCTCTGCTTCCCCCGGCGGGTACAGCGTCGAATACTTTCAGAGCTGGAGTGTTTCCGTCCATTCGGACAACATGACCTAGCCAGCTGTCTTTTAATTCGCTCAACTATGTCAATGTCGTCATATATCTCGTACAGCTCATCGTTCCATCGAATGCGATATTCGCCATGGCCAACGCGCAAAGGACCATAAATCTTTCGCAGAATTTTTCTCTCGAAAACTCGTAACGTCGACTCATCGGTTGTTGTCATCGCCCAAGCCTCTGCACCATACAGCAGGACTGGAATTATGAGCGACTTATAGAGTTTAGCTTTTGTTCGTCGAGAGAGGACTTTACTTTTCAATTGCCAACTCAGTCCGAAGTAGCACCTGTTGGCAAGAGCAATCCGGCGTTGGATTTCCAGGCTGACATTGTTGGTGGTGTTAATGCTGGTTCCTAAATTGACGAAATTATCTACAACTTCAAAGTTATGACTGTCAACAGTGACGTGAGAGCCAAGTCGCGAGTGCGACGCCTGTTTGTTTGATGACAGGAGATATTTCCTCTTGCGCTCGTTCACTGCCAGACCCATTTGCTTTGCTTTCTTGTCTAGTCTGGAGAAAGCAAAACTAACGGTGCGGGTGCTGAGGACGATGATATCAATATCATCGGCATACGCCAGCAGCTGTACACTCTTATAGAAGATGGTACCTTCTCTATTTAGTTCTGCAGCTCGAACTATTTTCTCCATAAGCAGGTTGAAGAAGTCGCACGATAGGGAGTCGCCTTGTCTGAAATCTCGTTTGGTATCGAACGGCTCGGAGAGGTCCTTCCCGATCCTGATGGAGCTTTTGGTGTTATTCAACGTCAGTTTACACAGCCGTATTAGTTTTGCGGGAATACCAAATTCAGACATCGCGGCATAAAGGCAGCTCCTTTTCGTGCTGTCGAAAGCAGCTTTGAAATCGACGAAGAGGTGGTATGTGTCGATTCTTCTTTCACGGGTCTTTTCCAAGATTTGGCGCGTGGTGAATATCTGGTCGGTTGTTGATTTTCCAGGTCTAAAGCCGCACTGATAAGGTCCAATCAGTTTGTTGACGGTGGGCTTTAATCTTTCACACAATACGCTCGATAGAACCTTATATGCGATGTTGAGGAGGCTAATCCCACGGTAGTTGGCGCAGATTGTGGGGTCTCCTTTTTTATGGATTGGGCATAGCACACTTAAATTCCAATCGTTGGGCATGCTTTCGTCCGACCATATTTTGCAAAGAAGCTGATGCATGCTCCTTATCAGATCTTCGCCGCCGTGTTTGAATAGCTCGTCCGGCAATCCGTCGGCCCCTGCCGCTTTGTTGCTCTTCAGGCGGGCAATTGCAATTGTTCGCCTTCTCCTGGCGTTGTGCGTTCACTGCCATTCAGCAGGCTGGAGAAGTGTTCCCTCCATAATTTAAGCATGCTCTGGGCATCGGTCACTAGATCACCTTTGTAGGTTCTACAAGAGTATGCTCCGGTCTTGAAACCTTCTGTAAGCCGTTGCATTTTTTCGTCGAATTTTCGAGCATTACCCCTGTAGGCCAGCTTAGCAAGCTCTTCATACTCACGCATTTCGGCCTCTTTCCTTATCAGTCTGCAAATGCGTCTCGCTTCCCTCTTCAGTTCTTGGTATTTATCACATTCCGCACGTGTTGTGGTCGATCGTAACGTTGCGAGGTAGGCAGCCTGTTTTCTCTCCGCTGCGACACGGCACTCCTCGTCGTATCAGCTGTTCTTTTGCACTTTCCGAAAACCAATGGCTTCGGCTGCAGCTGTACGTAAGGAATTTGAAATGCCGTCCCACAGTTCCTTTATACCGAGTTGTTGACGAGTGCTCTCAGAGAGCAGGAGAGCAAGCCGAGTAGAAAATCGTTCGGCTGTCTGTTGGGATTGCAGCTTTTCGACGTCGAACCTTCCTTGTGTTTGTGGATATGCGTTTTTTGCTGCACAGAGGCGGGTTTGAATCTTGGCTGCAACAAGATAGTGGTCCGAGTCGATGTTAGGACCTCGGAGCGCACGCACATCTAAAACACTGGAGACGTGTCTTCCGTCTATCACAACATGATCGATCTGGTTGGTAGTTTTTCGATCCGGAGACAGCCAGGTAGCTTGATGAATCTTTTTATGCTGGAATCTAGTACTACAGATAACCATATTTCGGGCCCCGGCGAAGTCAATCAGCCTCAACCCATTTGAGGAAGTTTAGTCGTGGAGCTTGAATTTACCGACCGTAGTGCCAAAGATACCTTCTTTGCCCACCTTGGCGTTAAAGTCGCCAAGCACGATTTTGACATCGTGGCGGGGTCAGCTCTCATAAGCGCTCATAAAAGACATCTTTGGTCACCTCATCCTTCTCTTCCGTCGGGGCGTGGGCGCAAACCAGCGATATGTTGAAGAAGCTCGCTTTGATGCGGATTGTGGCTAGACGTTCATTCACCGGAGTGAATGATAGTACTCGGCGACGGAGTCTCTCTCCCAGCCCGAATCCAACACCAAACTTGCGATCCTTTATATGACCACTGTAGTAAATGCCATAAGGACCTACTCGTCTCTGTCCTTGTCCCGTCCATCGCATTTCTTGGACGGTGGTGATGTCAGCCTTTATTTTCGCGAGGACATAAACCAGATGGGCAGCGGCACCTTCCCAATTAAGGGTCCGGACATTCCAGATGCATGCCCTCAAATCGTAGTCCTTATTTCGTTTGCCATGGTCGCCATCAAAAGGGGGGTCTCTCATCCGAGGCTTGTTGCTTCCTTTCATTGGGGGTGTTTTTTTACGTGGCGGGTCCCAAACCCAGCGCACAACCCTGCGGAGGGGGTTGCGAAAAAAAAATTTTTTTTTTTGATAAACCTTAATATGCATTGATTTTTGACGATGAATATCTCGTAAACGCTTCACTTAATCGAAAAATCATGTTGGACCATTTTTATAGAGCAGTAAATTCCCTACAAGACGGCGCCTATAAGTTTCATCATCAATAACAATTTTTTTTCATTGAGTTATAAAATTCATAAGACATAAAAATTTTTTCCAAAAATAGTCAAACTTTAACTGTTAAACGTTTTGGTTTACGAAAAAATCATAATAAACCTAATATTTTTTGATAAACCTTAATATGCATTGATTTTTGACGATGAATATCTCGTAAACGCTTCACTTAATCGAAAAATCATGTTGGACCATTTTTATAGAGCAGTAAATTCCCTACAAGACGGCGCCTATAAGTTTCATCATCAATAACAATTTTTTTTCATTGAGTTATAAAATTCATAAGACATAAAAATTTTTTCCAAAAATAGTCAAACTTTAACTGTTAATATCTTTTAAACGTTTGGGTTTACGAAAAAATCATAATAAACCTTTTTCGTAGAGCATTCAATTTCCTACAAAATCTAAGGAACAAGATATTTTTTCAAGTAGTTGGACGCGAGATATAAATTTTTCTATCTGATAAAAGAAAATATAGAAAACTGTATGTAGGACGACCTTCCCGTTACAATTAAAAACTCATGTTTGTAGAGGCTTTCTTAGAGGTGTCTGGGAACCTATTTTTCCGAGTACCAAACGAAAAAAAAATTTTTTTTTGAATCACTCCAATATACATACATACATATACTATATACTATATATTTAATACATTCACTGACCCGCATATTATAGGCATAAGACTTGTTAGAAAAACGAAAATCATTGTATGTAGTATATGGGAGTTGGGGTAGTATCGACCCGATTTTATCTATTAACTAGATATTATCATGCCACATACAAAAAAATGTTCCCTGCGTTTCATTAAGGCACTTTAGATACAATCACAAAACATATGGAGCAAATTCCATCTGGGAGTTCGAAAATCCTTTTATTAGGCATATGATGGTTCAGGGAATTATTGATCCGATTCAACCCATTTTTGATACTCAGTATAATTATTGCCAGGGAAAGATTATTTCTGAATTTTCATTGTACATATATCCCATACATTGACCGATATTTTCGGTAAAAGTCAACAATAAATACTGCCTAGGGACTTCAACAGTTTTGGTTTGTTGGAATTATTAGTGCAAAATTTTATCTCGTTTTATTAATTACTTCTTTATTTGTGTACTGGAAAGAGATAGAATCACATGGAATTTAAAATTGTGTTATATGGAAAGTAGGCGTGTTGTTAATCCGATTTCGCTCATTTTCGCTATGTCTCATAGGAATGTGAAAAAATGCCACCTACTAAATTTAGTCGAAATCTATCGATCGAATCCTGATATAAAGTATTTCGCCAAAAAGTGGGCCAATTTATTCAATTTTCACACCGGCTCCCATAAAGCCTTCTCATGCCATTCCGGCGGTAAAATTTAGTGTAGCTGGCGTTATAAGTTACTGAGTTATTATACCCTGAACAGGGTATATTAAGTTTGTCACGAAGTTTGTAACACCCAGAAGGAAGCGTCGGAGACCCTATAGAGTGTATATATAAATGATCAGCATGTTGAACTGAGTCGATTTAGCCATGTCCGTCTGTCTGTCTGCATATATACGAACTAGTCCCTCAGTTTTTAGGATATCTTTTTGACATTTTGCAAACGTCATTTTCTCTTCAAGAAGCGGCTCATTTGTCGGAACTGCCGATATCGGACCACTATAACATATAGCTGCCATACAAACTGGACGATCGGAATCAAGTTCTTGTATGGAAAACTTTCACATTTGAAAATGTATCTTCTCAAAAGTTGGCATATTCTATTTTCTAAGGCAACAATGTAATCTCCGAAGAAATTGTTCAGATCGGTTAGCTATAGCATATAGCTGCCATACAAATTGAATGATCGGAATCAAAACGCTGAACTATGTCAATGTCGTCATACATTATATCTCATACAGCTCATCGTTCCATCGAATACGACATTCGCCGTGGCCAACGCGCAAAGGACCATAAATCTTTCGCTGAACTTTTCTCTCGAAAACTCGAAACGTCGACTCATCAGTTGTGGTAATCGTCCAAGCCTCTGCACCATATAACAGGACGGGAATTATGAGCGCTCTCATTCGAGGCTGTTTTGTCTTTTTCGTTGGTACTGTTTTGTTACGTAGCGGATCCCAAACCCTGCGCACAACCCTGTGGAGGGGATGCTTCGCCTTCTCACTTTAGCTCGCCTTCAAACGGATGTTCTTAGGCTACACAGAGGATACTTGGCTGCGGAAGACCGGAAGTCGTGAGCTACTTGAGCCATATGTAAAAGAATCGTTTATGGCCACTTCCCAGTGAATGGCGATCAAAGAACTTTCCTCGCTAACGCGAACTTCTACACATGGCTCCGTCCTCCCGGATTACTATAGCATATAGCTTCCGTATAAACTGAACACATAGTTACTAAAAGGAATGCACCTATGAAGGATATATTAGCTTCGGTGCAGCCGAATTTAACGTTTTTTCTTGTTGTAGTTTTCAACAGTACCGGTTATGTGGGGAGTTACCGGGGTTCTCTTCCGATTTCATCCATTTTCACACTATCGGTAGAATTTCTTATAACCTTTGCGTTTAGGAGATATGTATCTTAAACTAATTAGAGGGCGGGGCCATGCCCACTTTTTAAAAAAAGTTTGCCCACATGTGCTCCTTGCTATTGCGATCTCCTGTGCCAAATAACAGTTTTATATCTTAATTTAGCGCTTAGCTTACAGTCACCCGGATTTCAACTTTTATCGTCATCCTGATCATTTATAGATGACCTGCATCTCTTCAGGAAGTGGTGTCGATGGCATAAGCGGCAACGTGGCTGTACATACTCTTCGAAATGCTCCTCGCTTGCATCCCTGACTGGTGGAGCGGATGATTGGCTGAGCGGGCTTGTGCCTTTTTGCCTCCTTGGTGCGGCGATGGGTGTAGCGGATGCCGTGTTTGCAGTAATTGCGGACCTCACAGTTTGCGGATTACTGCGGATACGTTCATTTGTATTGGGATAGGAATATGGAAATTAAGACATGGTTTTGCTGATAATGTGAAGTATGTTATTCGCTATGTGTATATATATTTATAATTTATATATTTATATTACACTTTTATTTATATGTATTAAATATATATATTATTCTATATAAATATGTATTTGGTTGCTCAACTGTAATCGCGGTCATTAGGTTTTTGGTTTGTATGGACGGATTGTAAAACGTTGTACTTCGAGTTAATTGTTGATTGATTTTATTTATGCGCCTGAGTGCGCGGGATTTCAGTGACCATTTTATTGGTGTTTGGAAGGAAACACAATTTCGCTAGTGGTCGAGATAGAAGGCCAGTTTGTGTTCGTACATCTACTACTCTTATATGACCATCTCGTCCCCGATGTTCCTTTTCAATGCGGCCTAGTCACTATTAGATTGAGAGAAGGCATTCGTCCTGTATGATGACACATTCGCCTGCACTGGCTTCTTCTGGATCGTTTTCCATCGATGTCTCTTATGGATATCTTTGAAGTAATCTTCCTTTCATCTAAGGCTGAATTCATTATGAAGAATTTTAACCTTTTCCCATCGGTTTATTGAAGTGAGCGAGTCTCCTTCTACCTCAGTAATGGCGAAAAGAGGAGCTCCGCTGAGGCAGCGCCCAGGTGTAAGGGCTGTGAAATCGGAGGGATCTTGCGAGAGTGGGGATGTAGGTCTTGACTTTAATACGGATTCTATACAAGTGAGTAGTGTAGTAAACTTCTCATAATTGAATCTATGATTACCTGCCGTTTTCGTTAAATGGGACTTAATGCTTTTCACTGCTGATTCTCAAAGTCCGCCCATGTGTGGAGAACATGGAGGTATAAACTGCCAATCGATCCCTTTGGGTGCAAATTTTTTAACAATTTCAGGGGAGAGTTCTTTCATGTAGTTTATAAACTCTTTCTTGGTGGCTCTTTGAGCTCCGATAAAGTTTTTCCATTGTCGCTTATAATCTTTGAGGGAGGAAAGCCGTAGTTGTCAGATCTGAACAAAGCTCGAGGTGTACTGCCTTTGTCGTAAAACATACAAACACAGACACATGCCCTTTTCTAATTTGGTAGTAAAGCGGCCATTATCTGCGTACGCATTTTGTGTTTGTACATAGTGCATTGTTTACACATAAAAATCGTCTCTTTAGTCTGTGGCTTTAGTCGCGGTATATAAAGTTCTTGTCGGACCATTTGCTGCATCAAGCGATGCTCACCATGTAGTGTAAGCTGGTGAAGATATATTAAAAATAAATGAGTAAAACGGGATTTCTCAGGTATAATAATGGGATGTCGTTCGTTGTAACTAAGGCTGGTGTTGGCTAATCTTCCATTTGCCCTTATGTCCCTTTGTGTCCAAGAATGGATTTAAGACGAGAAGTGAGCTTTAATTTTCGTGTGGTCGGCTTTCGAGCAACTTTGTTTTCTCTCGACTGAAATAGCGAGTTTGGGTGTATGTGAAGAGACTAACTTTGACATGGTGAGGTGCAGTGGCTTGCAACCTCTTGTCCCAAGATCCGCTGGGTTATCTGCACTTGCAACATGTTGCCATTTGGCTTGGTCAACTAAGTCTAAGATTTGAGATATTCGGTTAGATACATAGGTCTTCCAGGTATAGGGTGGTTTTTCTACCAAGCTAAAACTATTTCTCAGTCTGACCAAGGATACATTTTATGATCGGTTAATTTGAGATGGGTTGGAACTATTGAAATTAATTTTGCTAACAGTAGAGCACCATTTACTTCAAGCCGTGGCAGACTATGCGTCTTCAAAGGTGCAACTTTGGCTTTGGCTAACAAGAGGTGTGAATATATTTTGTTATCATACTGAATGCGTTTCAGAGGCATCAGAGAAACCGTGTAATTCTGCCTTAATGTTAGGGGTGAAATTTACCTATCGAGGGATTCGAATTTCTGATACAGTATGCAAGTTGTTAGCAAATTGAACCCATTTTGTTAAACTTACAGGTTTTACCTCTTCATCCCATTCAGTGCCATCTTACCACAATTCTTGAATGAGGATTTTTGCTTGAACCATTATTGGCGAAAGCCATCCTGCGAGGTCGAAAAGTTTTGCCACCGAGGAAAGTATTCGGCGTGTGGTTATGGCGGACGTTGTTGTGATTTTATCAGGTCTTATTACCCCTTGATGTGGAATAAATATCTACCTTTAGATACTTTTTCATATGGTACAGCTTCTTCCATATGATTGAGATCTAGATATTCGTACATCACATTGTCATATACTGATTTAAGTTCACTTTTCTTTATCAGGCTTTTTTCCAGGTTTAGAAATTGCTAGACTGCTGATATTGTAGAGTGGCCTAGAGCTATGGTTTCAGAAAAAGTTGGTTTTAATGGTAGTCGCACAACATAACGACCATGTTCGTTTCTTGTTGTTGTGGACTTGTAATAGGCTTCGCAATCCTGGTCTTCTTCTGAAAGTTTGGTAATCTGAGGTAATTCTTCTACTTCCCAGAATTTTTTGAGTTCATTATTTAAATATTCGTATGAAATATTTTCAACTTCAGTTGGGAAGGAATTAATTTTCTCTGTGACTTGGCCACTTAATATCCAACCAAAGATTGTGTTTTTTTTTGGCTAACATTTTATTGGTGATTGGTATTTTGTTTGAATTTTGGATAGTTCTTCCGCCGAAATTTGAAAATTTGAATTTTTGACTGGCACTTTTAGCCGATTTTGAGCTTTAGATGATATAAAGGATCTTTGAGAATCTTGATCTATTAATGCTCTTAATTTGAACAATTCTCCTCTATATTCAAAAGCGATAACCTCAGCATGGTTGTTTTTCCCTTTCTTCGGGATTACCACTTTTGGTTGTAGTGACTAACCCGATTGTTCAAAATTGAACATGTTTATTTTCTTAAATAAGATAAGTTAAGAAATTTGTAATACTTAAGATCATAAAAACATATACAGTCCACTAATAATCATTTCTTTCCCTCGGCAATATGTTCAAATATCATTGAACATGCATACTTATCAGCAAAGCCGAAATACAATTAAAAATAAATAACTATTTTCAAACATACATACATACATATGTATGTATTGACATAAACATAGCCATACATTTACATGCAATGCGCATCCAATAAAAATAAAAATGCATGCATGCACATGTCATAAATTTACAGAAGAGATAAGATTAAACACACACACACATACATGTATTAAATTGTATACTAGAATATAACCCCATGTCAAGCAGCAATAAACAACCCTGCCAACCATGAGCGGGTAAAACACCAGATAATTAGCGGGTAACATGGTGGTAAACGTGGTGGTAAACATATAGAATGTTTCTTAAGCCTGGCAGATATTTTACCTACTCACGTACGTATGCATGTGATCATACATCTTTGTTGCGCTCATTCAGCAGTGTCATATAAAAAAGTATATCTGTCCTGCTCTAATATCCCCAATCGACGGCTGATGCAGGGTTGCATTTTCTCTTTTTAAATAGCTGATGCAGGGTTGCATTTTAAACAGCTGATGCAGGGTTCCATTGTTTGATTCCTACTTTTAAAATTTCAAACTAGACTTTTTAATTTTCAACATTTTTATTTTATTTCATTTTTTATATGTTTACAAAAAATGTATTACAATTTATATAAATAAAAATATATTTAATTTAAAAAATATTTAATATTTAAAAAAAGATGAAATAAAGAAAAGAATTTTTAAAACCTGAAAATAAAGAGTGGAAAAATATTATAAAACACAAATTCCTGTAAATAAAATAAAGGTTATTAAAACCTGAAAATAAAAGAGTGGAAAAATATTATAAAAGACAAATACCTGAAAATAAAATAAAGATTATTAATACCTGAAAATAAATAATAATTACACTGATGAAAGATTAATTGTATAAAATGATAATAATATCTGAAAAAAAAGATTAATATTATCTGAAAGAATAAAATATATTAAACACAAATAGTGATAAAATCTGAAAAGAAAGAATAATTAAATAAAAATCATAATAATATCTGAAATAAAAGAATAATATTATCTGATTATTTAAAATATAAGGCAAACATACTTACATATGTATGTAATTATTTTTGCGTATTATGTTGAACTGCGCAATTCAATTTCAAACAACACACACTTTTTCTGACATACTTACTTAACAATTTAAATTTGGTGCTTCTGATGATATTGCTGCAGCTGCTAATTCCAATGCTATAAAAACAAATCAAGTAATTATTTGCAAATTATTTAGAAAAAATCATTCACTTACCTTCTTGTTGTACGAGCCTCCTTTACGATAGTACGATCACGAATGACATGCGTCTTTCAATTGTTTTTTTATTACCCTTTTTGGGATTTTCTTTTGTCACTATTGACAATAATGTTTTCTCCTTCGCACTCATTCAAATAAATCAAGAGATGAAAGAAATTTTTTTTCATCGCATTTAGGTAAACAAAAAATAACCCGAAAATGTGCGTTGGTGTTAGTGTATAGAGAAAAAATGTGTAGTTGTATTGGAATTTTCGTCTCAAGCGGGTAGCCGTGGTTGGCAGGGAATATGCTTCAATACATACAAGCATACACACATACACATATATTTAGTTATTTAAGATAGTTTTAAAATTTGTATATAAGCAAGGAAAATACGAAATAAAATCAGAATGAAAGATTTCTCACTTAATATAAGACGTTTCATTTCCCCTCACCAGAGGTAAGGAATGAATAATCTTTGTTGAGTTTTTACACCGATGGTTTTATGAAATTGACTTTGCTTCATATTTTGAAAATTTGTAATATGAAGCAATGAGTGGTGTCTTCTTTGACAGCACATACAATTGAATTTGCTTTCACAGTCTTTTGACCCGTGAGAATTGGACAGACAGTTGATGCAAAGCTTATGACGTCGGACACTATTATTCCTACCTTAAACAGACATTTGTTTAAACTTCTCGCAACATCTTATATTATGACCTCATTTACATTTTTCACATAATGATTGCCAATGATTTGTTTGGTTTGACACGAATGTTTGTCTTCTATTAACGTGCCTATTATATTGTATATTATTGCTGGTTTGGGGTTTAAGAAAGTTTTCATTCGAGTAATTTTGATTATTTTTTGGCTTGACTATTTTTTTGTCATCTCGCTTAGCTATTTCGTACTGAGTTGTTAAGAGTTCTTTCATTTGATGTCATTTTGGCGATTTCTTTCTTTCCACCAGTGATTGCTCCCATCGCAAATAGGAGTATTTTCCTGCAAAAACCGGACAAAAATGAAAATTACAAACTTCAGCGATGCTACTCAATATTTATTTTTTTTAGTACCTAAGAAACCGTTCTACAATGAACCGATTAAATGAATGACCTTCAGCCCGCTATATTGCCACACAAGTTGTCGGAGCCTAGATTTCGTTCAGAACGCACGTGCTTATTCGATAGTTCTCGGAATTGCAAGTGGTTTTTGTGTTGCGTGAAGTGCATTCTGGAATATATTTTTTATGGATTCTGAACAACAGGGTATGTATTTAATATTAATGATATAAATATTAATTTAGTTGATGTATTATTTTGTTTTTTTTGGGAAAGCAATGAATCATTAAAAAAACTAAATTATTTTTTTTAATTTTTTAGAAATTAGGGTTTTTGTCATAGTGTCGGGAGAGGTCGAGCTTTGAATTATTTTTCTTAGTAGGGTTTCTACTTAACAAATAAGCTTAAACATTTTCCTTGTCGTTGTACCAGTTCTTCACAGTGCTATAGGATGGTGCTTCATAGCCATACAAAGATTTTAGTTCATCGATGCACTCTTGTCGTGATAATCCACGTCGAAAGTTGTCAAAAATGATCGCACGAAAATGTTCACGAGTTAATTCCATTTTTTGGCCGGGATGAATTTTTTAATTCCCTGTAAATGAAACAATTCACGATTAAATGACAAAACGTTCTGAGTGATGTTATGCTAAAAAATGTCAAACTTTCCAATGGAAATGTCAGATTGCACCTGGCAGCACTTAGTGTTGCCCTAGGCAAGAATATATATAGCAGCCCTCGTATATAGATGGTATAAGGGGGCTCTATCGGAGCCGGTGTGAAAATTGGACAATGGGCGTGGCACCGCCCACTTTCTGGTATCCCATATTGCGGTACCGGACTGACCGATTTCAAAAAGACTAGAAACGTACCATTCCATTCATATTCCCATCTTGCTCTGTGAAAATGAGCGAAATCGGACTACAACCACGCCTATTTCCCATATAACACAATTCAAAATTTCATTCTTTCACTTCCACTTTCCAGTACGCAAATAAAGAATTAAGTAATATAACGGAAATAAATTTTGCGGTAATATTTGCCTTAAAGTAAGCCACCTTTTGACCAATAATTGTCCAAATCCAACCAAAACTGTTCAAGCCCGAGGCACCGAATATGTGAACCCGATACCAATAGTTGACTTTTGACCGAAAATGTCGTTCAATGTGTGATATATGAAATTGAAATTCGCACAGAATCCTTTGCTGGCAATAGTATTTCATTCTGTCAAAAATGGGTATAATCGGGTCAATACTTTCCTAAGCCCCCATATACCTAATATTAAGATTTTAGAATCTATAGGTGAAAATTGCAGACCATGTTTTATTCATAACAGTGATTCTTTGCGCCTAAAATAGATACGATTGCGCGAAAAAATGAAACCATATCCCATCAGTATAGTTTTTGATTTCTTGTTGAACCTTTGGTAAATTCATTAAAATTCTTATTTGGTTGTCTACTAATACTCTTTCATTTTCGTATCTTTCGACCAGTGCTTCCCAAGCCAGATTGAAGTTTTCGTCATTTAAAACGAATCGCTTGACGATACTGCCTGCTTCCCCTTTTGTTTTGTACCTGAGATGGTGTTTGGCGTGAAAGTTTAGGATGGTTTATGTATTCAGCAGTGCAGTGAACATGTCCCGGAAGGACGGCCATTGATCATAACCTCCGTGAAAAACTTCAGTATCACAAGCTGGTACTTTCAAGAGTATACCTGTATCTAGGTCTTTTTTTTTTGAGTCGTTACTACTCTCGGAGGAGGGTAGTGGCTCTGCATAACCTAAATAAATTTATTTGGTCCAATAGTAGTTTCGTATTGTTCTAGGCAGTTTTCATATTTAGTTGACGCCGAAGCTTTTATGTTTTTTGGGAGTTCAGCGTCATCAATATCTAGTACTGTATTATGCGCTGCCAGAACGCGTGCCCATATGCTATCTATGCTTTGAATTTTTAAATTTGGGACCGATTATGTGTTGTCATTATTAGGAGAAGCCGAAAATTGTGTGCAGTATCTAATTAAACTGTCACTTTCAGTTATGAACTATGATACTGAATTATGTTTGGTACTTTTATGTTTCGCACCCTACTTTGAGCGTGTAGCTTCTGCAGTTGTGATTTATCATCATCAGCCACTTTTGGAATTTCTAATAATTGAGGAGTTCTTGGTTTAACCTCTTTTGATTTTTCAAATTGCATTTATAGAATTAAATTGTAAGCTTTGAGCTTAAAAACGTTTTGCTTTGAAATACAATTAAAAAATTGGTAATAAAAGCAAATATGTAAACAAAAATATAATTTAAATTTTTATTATAGATCAATTAAAATATATAAATTTGTGAACGCGTATTCATATATGTATATAATTATTGTTATTAAAATAGAGGGTTTTTTTACCGTGTATAAGTTAAAATTATCTGCGATTGCACTCGCGCTTAATTTTTATATTAATTTTTAGTACGTGTATCTTTTAAGATAAGAACGCAAAAAGAAGGAAAATAGTAATAACCAAAAATATAAGTATGTACAAACATATGTATATATTTATTTGCATATGGTTATGCTTTATGTTTGAACATATAACATATTCAGCGAAATGAGCGGAAAAATAGTACTATATAGGTATATAATTTCTTATATATTTATAGATATATCAACATTTAAATATGTAAGTATGTATGCAAATAATTGCATGAGCATACGTATGCTCAAAAAGAAGGCGAAAAGAAATCTGCGATAAGCAATAGATGTACATATAATTTAATTAATTGGCATTTACCTATTATATACCATAAGTATGTATTAGCATACATATGTATGCTAATTTTAATATTCCTATGTTTAGATATGTTTATCCTTCATGTATATACGTTGAAGGACTGAAACTAGTAGGTGCTTGTGGCATTTACTAAAGTGGGCATATAAAGGAGCGCAAATTTGGTGTGGGATTTGTGGTGGGAGAGAGACTCCGTCGCCGAGTACTATCATTCACTCCGGTGAATGAACGTCTAGCAACACTCCGCATCAAAGCGAGGTTCTTCAACATATCGACGAAACATCCCCAAATGGGTTGAGGCTGATCGACTTCGCCGGGGCCCGAAATATGGTTATATACTTGATTCCAGCACAAGAAAATACATCAAACTACCTTGCTGTCTCCGGATCGAACAACCACCAACCAGATCGATTCACGTTGCAATAGATGGAGGGCACGACTCCAGTGTTTTAGATGCGTGTGCGCTCCGAGCTCCCAACATCGACTCTCGGAGCACTACTTGTTACAGCCAGGATCTGCTCCCGCCTCTGTGCAGCAAAAATACGCATATCAACAAACACAAGGAAGGTTCGACGTCGAAAAGTTGCAATCACAACAGAGAGCAGAGCGATTCTCTATTCGACTTTGCACTCCTGCTCTCCTGAAAAGTTACTCGTCAACAGCTCAGTATATGGGAATTGTGGGACGGAATTTCAAACTCCTTATGTATAGCTGCAACCTAAACCATTGCTTTTCGGAAAATGCAAAAGAACAGCTGGTACGATGAGGAGTGCCGTGGCGCAGCGGAGAGAAAACAGGCTGCCTACCTCGCAACGTTACAATCGACCACAACACGTGCGGAATGTGATAAATACCGAGAGCTAAAGAGGGAAGTGAGACGCATTTGCAGACAGTTGAGGAAAGAGGCCGAAATGCGTGAGTATGAAGAGCTTGCTAAGCTGTCCGACAAGGGTAATGTTCGAAAATTCTAGGAAAAGATGCGGCGGCTAACAGAAAGTTTCAAGACCGGAGCATACTTTTTGTAGAACCCCAAAGGTGATCTAGCGACCGATTCCCAAAGCGATTCACCAATCGATGACGATGGAGCAGAACGTTCCATTGCCCGACCATGAAGAAGTTCGAATAGCAATTATCTGCCTGAAGAACAACAAAGCGGCGGGGGCCGATGGATTGCCTGCCGAGCTAACGGCGGCGAAGAACTGATAAGGAGCATGCTTCAGCTTCCTTGTAAAATATGGTCGTACAAAAGCATGCCCAATGATTGGAATTTAAGTGTGCTCTGCCCAATCCACACAAAGGAAGACCCCACAATCTGCGCCAACTACCGTATCATAAGCCTCTCCTCAACATCGCGTATAAGGTTCTATCGGGCGTATTGTGTGAAAGAATTAAAGCCCACCGTCAAAAAACTTATTGGACCTTATCACTGTGGCTTTAGACCTGGAAAATCAACAACCGACCAGATATTCACCATGCGCCAAATCTTGGAAAAGACCCGTGAAAGGAGAAACCGACACACACGACCTCTTTCGACAGCACGAAAAGGAGCTGCCTTTATGCCGCGATGTCTGAAATTGGTATTCCCGCAAAACTAATAAGGCTGTGTACACGAACGTTGAGCAACACGTAAAGCTCCGTCAGGAACGGGAAGGACCTCTCCGAGCCGTCCGATACCAAACGAGGCTTCAGACAAGGCAACTCCCTAACGTGCGACTTCTTCAACCTGCTGTTGGAGAAAATAATTCGAGCTGCAGAACTTAATGAAGCAGGTACAATCTTTTATAGGAGTGCACAGCTGCTGGCGTATGCCGATGATGTTGATATCATCGGCCTCAACACCCGCGTCGTTAGTTCTGCTTTCTCCAGGCTGGACAAGGAAGCACAGAAAATGGGTCTGGCAGTGAACGAGGGCAAGACGAAATATCTCCTGCCATCAGACAAACAGTCGTCGCATAACTTTGAAGTTGTAGATAATTTCGTCTATCTTGGAACCAGCGTAAACACCACCAACAATGTTGGCCTAGAAATCCAACGGAGGATAACTCTTGCCAACAGGTGCTACTTCGGACTGAATAGGCAATTGAGAAGCAAAGTCCTCTCTCGACGAACAAAAAGCAAACTCTATAAGTCACTCATAATTCCCGTCCTGCTATATAGTGCAGAGGCCTGGACGATGACAACAGCTGATGTCGACGTTGCGAATTTTCGAGAGAAAAGTTCTGCGAAAGATTTATGGTCCTTTGTGCGTTGGCCACGGTGAATATCGCATTCGATGGAACGATGAGCTGTATGAGATATATGACGACATTGACATAGTTCAGGGAATTAAAAGACAGCGGCTACGCTGGCTAAGACATGTTGTCCGAATGAAAAAAAACACTCCAGCTCTGAAAGTAAAGTCAATGTAAACAATCAAATAATTGACAGTACTCTGATTATAACAACCCTCTATATGTCACAAATTTAAACAAGAATTGCGCAAAATATTCTAATACGGTGATACGGTGTTATCATTTTTTATGTTTTCAATTTAAATAATAAATACAACATAAATAGTGGTTTAACAAGGTTTGCAGAGGAAAACATGACTGTTGATGAAATGGACTTTAATTAAGGTGGTATGTATGTATATAAAAATGTTTGTGTTCTTTTTATTTTAAAGTTTTTAACGTATGCAACTTTTTTTTATCCACATACTATATATCCAAGCAATGTTTGAATATTGTATAACGGCAACCTTAAGCTATACAATGACATTTGATCGAGTACCACATCTTTCCCCAATAATTTTTAATTATTTTTTTTCCAAATCGAGTTTGCTCTATTTCAAAAATGAAGTTTTTTGAAGATTGGCGAAAATGTAAAATAGAGCGAAATTCCCGTTTAGTGGATTACGTTTTGACAAAATTTAGTGCCACAGATGTAACGCCTGATACACAGAAGGATATAAAGTTAAACATTTCGAGTGTTTTGTTAAAATTTTCCAAAAAATAGACTGAAGCAAATATGATGATTGAACGTTTTTTAAACAAAAATCGCTGTTTGTTTGAAGGGGCAGATTTACAATTTCACCTACAAATGGAACATCCCCATCCTACCTCATCAACTGGAAGCAATCGACCTCAAGGTAGACCAAAAAAAATGTTGAAGAGTCGTCTTTTAAAACGAAAAAACGAATGGTTGCAGACTTACTAGAATCGCGAAGTGCCATCGAGTTGACCGTAGCCGCTGAAGTAGCAAATCGCTTGGAGGGTAATAGAAACATAGCTACTTGGATTAGAGAAAGTTTGAAATCTACAGAAAAAAAGAAGTCTGGTAATACTACATGCGAAGGCATACAATTGACAAGTGATAAGGCATTAGCTTATTATGTGGATTCTAAGTGCACAAGTTACTCGTATAAACAGACGCGAAAATGGTCATTAAAGGTGTGACATAAAGTTTTTCCATCCTATTTTAGCTTACGTAATCTAAAAATTTGTGTTACCCTGCAGATGAACATATCTTGGTAACAGAAACGCGCGCCGAAAGTAAACTTCAAGCCATTTTGGATAAAACCGTAAACGTTTAATTGAAGCGCAAAGTGAAGTTTTCAAAGAAAATATATCTTCTAATTCGTCATTCACACTAATCAGCAAATAGGGATATGACGGAAGCTCTGGCCATAGCGCTTATAAACAGAAATATTAGAACTGCGATGCTACTGATGAGTATATGTTTGTTTTTGCTATTGTTCCATTGAGATTGAGTGACGATGTCAGCCAAAATCTTTTATGGCAATATCCGCGGCCTTCGTCCACACTTTATTGTCGACCAATTAAGCTGATTTTTTCAAAGGAAACAACTGATTTTACTACATCAGAAGCTAACAAGGTTTTGGAAGAAGAATCTCAACTTCTTCCAACACTTTGTGATAATCGCGGTTCTCAAATTTTGGTAAAACATAATCTTTTACTTACAATGGCAGACGGAAAAGTATGTACTTCTTTGACTGGTACACTTTCTTCACAAGCATATTACATCTGTGGTGCTACTCCCAAACTGATAAATGGCGAATTAAAAGACGTAGTGGTTAAAAACGAACATTACAGTTTCGGTTTGTCTACCTTGAACGCCTGGATTCGTTCCTTTGTATGCATGTTACACATTGGTATCGTTTGGACATAAAAAGTGGCAAGCTAAAAGCGAAATAGAAAGGGCTAGTGTAAAACAGAGTTCGGAAGAAGTAAGGCAAAAGTTTAAAAACCAGATGGGACTTATAGTGGACACACCGAAACCTGGATATGGGAACTCTAATGATAAAAATAAGGCCCGCAGGTTCTTTATGATTCCGGAACTGAGTGGGGAGATTACCAGATTGGATATTAATCGAATTAAAAATTTTAGCATTTTATTTAGAACGCTATCCTCCGGCTACGATATTAATAACAATAAATTCGAAAATCTTTATTCCAAAACCAGAACCCTTTATCTTAATTTATATTCGTGGTACTATATGTTAGTCTTCTTCTTCTTCTTAATTGGCGTAGACACCGCTTACGCGATTATTGCCGAGTTAACAACAGCGCGCCAGTCGTTTCTTCTTTTCGCTACGTGGCGCCAATTGGATATTCCAAGCGTAGCCAGGTCCTTCTCCACTTGGTCCTAAGAGTGGAGGTCTTCCTCTTCCTCTGCTTCCCCCGGCGGGTACTGCGTCGAATACTTTCAGAGCTGGAGTGTTTCCGTCCATTCGGACAACATGACCTAGGCAGCGTAGTAACTATGTCAATGTCGTCATATATCTCGTACAGCTCATTGTTCCATCGAATGCGATATTCGCCATGGCCAACGCGCAAAGGACCATAAATCTTTCGCAGAACTTTTCTCTCGAAAACTCGCAACGTCGACTCATAAGTTGTTGACATCGTCCAAGCCTCTGCACCATATAGCAGGACGGGAATTATGAGCGCCTTATAGAGTTTAGCTTTTGTTCGTCGAGAGAGGACTTTACTTTTCAATTGCCTACTCAGTCCGAAGTAACACCTATTGTCAAGAATAATCCTGCGTTGGATTTCCAGGCTGACATTGTTGGTGGTGTTAACGCTGGTTCCTAAATAGACGAAATTATCTACAACTTCAAAGTTATGACTGTCAACAGTGACGTGAGTGCCAAGTCGCGAGTGCGACGACTCTTTGTTTGATGACAGGAGATATTTCGTCTTGCCCTCGTTCACTGCCAGACCCACTTCTTTTGCTTCCTTGTCCAGTCTGGAGAAAGCAGAACTAACGGCGCGGGTGTTGAAGCCGATGATATCAATATCATCGGCATACGCCAGCAGCTGTACACTCTTATAAAAGATGGTACCTTCTCTATTTAGTTCTGCAGCTCGAACTATTTTCTCCAGAAGGAGGTTGAAGAAATCGCACGATAGGGAATCACCTTGTCTGAAACCTCGTTTGGTATCGAACGGCTCGGAGAGGTCCTTCCCGATTCTGACGGAGCTTTTCGTCACCGTGCACAAAATCCTGGTACATAGTACGGATGTAATTAGAACTTGAATTCTTCCAATCGGGCAACTCTCGGAGGACTGCCGTAGATTTCGCGAACACCACACCAGGAAGCAGTCACGTATAGCCACGAATATAGATTTACTACATATGCTTTCAATAACATCCGATCCGGTAATCAACTCTCTCAGAGAGGTTCCCAAAAAGAGAACAGATAAATTACCGGTGGAAGTGCTAAATTTAACTGATGACAGATGAATCTAACAGTGATGATGAGTCATTCAATGAGTAATGATGTAGTAGTATTAAACATTTTGTTGTTGGGTGTTATTGTTATTTTTATGTTATTGTTAGTACTAGGTCTGTTCGTAGAAAAACCCCTTATTAGTCAGCGGGTTTCTCCTTAGTTGAAATGTAGTGGACTTACAAATAGATTTCTATGCATTTCAACCAATGAAAAACGCGATGATTAATAAAGGATTTTCTACGAACACACCTATTATTGTTATTATAACTTTCTCTACGTTCAAATAAATATTATTGTATGTTCTGACATTTAAAAAAAATAATTAGAGATATTTTTTACACAATTTTTTGTTTTCTGTACGTAAATCTAAAAAATAGATTAATTTATTCAATGAAACTTAAGATAATTAATCAACACGACCAAAATAATTAAATTTCAAACTAAAATATTTTTGTCCCCCCAGCTTGTATTAAACGAAACACTGTGCGTTGGAAGGACCAAGTGGAGAAGGACCTGGCTTTGCTTGGAATATCCAATTGGCGCCAAGCAACGTAAAAGAAGAAGGACTGGTGCGCTGTTGTAAACTCAGCTATAATCACGTAAGCGATGACTACGCTTGTAAAGAAGAAGAAGGCACGCACGCTATCGGAAGGGGATCCAAGACTTGGACCACAAATTGAAAATCAAAATTTGGCGTACGGATAAGCGATCGAAAAGCTGGCGAAACGTATCTATCATGGAAAATCGAATTCGGGGCCACCCCGATCTGACCAATCCTTTTTGATCGCTTGGGTGGTGAAAACGATTATTGACATGTTGGCGTGTAGTGTGGTTGGTAAGATTTATGATATGGTATGGTTGTGTTTGTTGTGTTTGTTGTGTGGGGTTGAGTGGTGTGATGAATTTTGTGTTGAGGGGCGAGATGTCATGGGATCAGAAGTCGCTAATACACCCCATATTTATCTCGTTTAGTTTCAGGTGGTACATATGTAAATCGTAAGATAAACATTACTATTGTACTCTGTAGCAACAGGCTGCAAGAATATTAAAAATAAAATACAACATGGTAAGCAGAAACCAGCGAACGTAAATTTTAGAGAAGGTCCGACCAGAGAATATACTTCATAGAGAATGTTCACATTCGTAACTTTTCTGAGGGGTACTCGGCAGAGATGAGGGAGTTTCAACACAGTTTTGCATCAGGGGACTCGAAAATAGCATAATTGAGCATTTTCGATGTTAAATGAGAAAAACAATGATACTTAAAATGATAATTCCAATGTTAAGAAATGTACACTTACAGATTCACTTATTTCCAAACGACTCTGCATATAATTTATAGATCTGTATATATTTGTTATGAAAGCACATAAGTATGTATTTTAAAATTGACCAATTTTATGATGGTTGTGGGCTGGGTTTGGGACCCGCCACGTAAAAAACAGTACCAATGAAAACTAATCGGCAGCCTCGAAGAGAGACCCCCCTTTTGATGACGACCATGGCAAACGAATTAAGGATTACGATTTTCAGGCATGCACTTGGAATGTCCGGTCTCTTAATTGGGAAGGTGCCGTTGCCCAGCTGTTTGATGTCCTCGTTAGAGTGCAGGCTGACATTACCGCCGTCCAAGAAATGCGACGAACCAGGCAAAGACTGAGACGAGTAGGTCCTTGTGGCATTTTTTACAGTGGCTATATAAAGGAGCGCAAATTTGGTGTGGTGGAGAGGGACTTCATCGTCGAGTACTGTCATTCACCCCGGTAAATGAACGTCTAGCCATAATCCGCATCAAAGCGAAGAGAAGGACTATGTGACCAAAGATGCCTTCTATGAGCGAGTTAATTTTTACCACAAGTAAAAATGAGTCAAAAGAATATATTTTGAGCTGCACCGAAATGTGTACTCTTTATTTATACTCTTGAGACTATTTTATTATATGTTTCTTACTTCTATTTATACTAACTAGTATCTATATTTACTTATTACTAGTTGATAGCTTGTTTAAGTTAAGTCAAGTTAAGCTAGGAGGATGGAGTCATGTGTAGAAGTTCACGCAAGTGAGGAAAGTTCTCTGATCGCCATTCACTTGGGAGTGGCCAGAAACGATTCTTTTACACTTGGCTCAAGCAGCTCACTACTTCCGGTCTTTGACCAAGTATCCTCTGGGTAGCCTAAGAACATTCGTTCGAAGGCGAGCTAATGTGAGAAGGCGAAACATTCCCTACATAGGGTTGTACGCTGGGCTTGGGACCCGCCACGTAAAAAACAATACCAATGAAAAAGTCTAAACAGCCTCGGATGAGAGACCCCCCTTTTGATGACGACCATGGCAAACGGAATAAGGAATCGTAGCGAAAAGAAGAAACGACTGGCGCGCTGTTGTTAACTCGGCTATAATCGCGTAAGCGGTGTCTACGCCAATTAAGAAGAAGTTTGTTTAAATACAGATTGTATTATTTATTTAGGTTTGTTTACATATATATTGTTTGCTTAAAAACATTTGCTTTGTTTTCAGATAAGGTTGTTGTGGTATTCAAACTCAATGTTGTTTTGATACTTGTTTGTTTAGGATTGTTTGTTGTAGTGATAGTGCATTTTAATTGTTCCAACTCAAAGTTGTTTCTGCATTCTGTTTACTGAAACAAAAGGTTGTTTTGATGTTTGTTACATTTATAAGGAATACATTCCTTAACTCTCCCCTTTGTTAAAATGAAATGTCCTCATTTCAAAACATCTAGGCATGAAGTCGGCTTATAATAATTAATTATTGTATGTGTTTGATTAATTTTTTGTGTTCATAATTTATATCTTTTTATATCATATAGTTAATTCTTTTTTCGTGTTTCATATGTTGTTTTCTTTCAGTTAGTTTTAAATTAGCGTTAATTTTCTAGAATTCAGCAACAATTTTCCTTTTTGGCTTGCCTTGTTTTTGGTGCTTTTTTTTGGAATTATTGCCTGTGTTATTCCTTCATTAAACAATTTCTGATTGTTTTCTTTTACATAGCCGATCCAAGTCCATAGGGACTAATGGAGGTTGTCGTTGTTGAGATTGATCCCAAAGATTTCTTTGTTGATATTTGTTTACCCTTTTTCATCTTTAATTTGGTATGTAGTGATGCTTGTGTCTCGTCTTGGTGGGAATGTGGTACTTTTTATATTATCTTTTCCAGGATTCAACGTTGTCCGCTGTTTCAAGGTCTATTGCGAATCTTGATGAAAGTATTATCCACTATTTCAGGACCTATACTTTTGTACCTTGTTCCACTTTTTCAGGAATTGTCGCTGTCCTCTGCTCCAGGGTCTGTTGTGAATCTTGCTGAATTCGCCGCTGTCCGGTTTTTTCAGGATCTGCTATTGATTCATTCTGGAAGTATTGTCCGCTGCTACAGGACTTTTACTTATATCCATTGCCATTTTTTTCTGCACTTTTTTCAAGCATTTAGTGCTGGAAGTAATACTTACTGTGGAATTTTTTGATTTATTCCTTTCGGAATAAAATCTGGCTTTTTGGATAGCAAATAAATTTGTCATCCCGGTTGAGCCCCCAGTTAATTTTTACATTAAGTAAAAATGAGTCAATATAATATATTTTGAGCCTTACCGAAATGTGTACTCTTTATTTATATTCTTAAGACTGATTTATTACATGTTTCTTACTTCTATTTATACTAACTAGTATATTTACTTATTACTAGTTGATAGCTTGTTTAAATACAGATTGTATTATTTATTTAGGTTTGTTTACATATATATTGTTTGCTTAAAAACATTTGCTTTGTTTTGATAAGGTTGTTGTGGTATTCAAACTCAATGTTGTTTTGATACTTGTTCGTTTAGGATTGTTTGTTTTAGTGATAGTGCATTTCAATTGTTCCAACTCAAGATTGTTTCTGCATTCTGTTTACTGAAACAAAAGGTTGTTTTGGTGTTTGTTACCATTATAAGGAATACATTCCTTAACTAGCGCTTGGAGCGATACCAAAATCGTGCCTGGCGACTTTAACTCCAGGGCAGGTGGGCAAAGAAGGTATCTTTGGCGAAACAGTCGATAAATTCAGTCTCCACGAGGAAACATCCCCAAATGGGTAGAGGCTGATCGACTTCGCCGGGGCCCGAAATATGGTTATCTGTAGCACTAGATTCCAGCATAAGAAAATTCATCAAGCCATCTGCCTGTCTCCGGATCGAAAAACCACCAACCACATCGATTATGTTGTGATAGACCGAAGACACGTCTCCAGTGTTTTAGATGTGCGTACGAAAATAATTCGAGTCTTTTATAGAGTGTACAGCTGCTGGGATATGCCGATGATATTGATATCATCGTGCTCAGCACCCGCACCGTTAGTTTTGCTTTCTCCAGACTAGACAAGAAAATGGGTCTGGCAGTGAACGAGCGCAAGAGGAAATATCTCCTGTCATCAAACAAACAGTCGTCGCACTCGCGACTTGGCTCTCACGTCACTGTTGACAGTCATAACTTTGAAGTCGTAGATAATTTCGTCTATCTTGGAATCAGTGTAAACATCACCAATACATCAACAATAATGTCAGCCTGGAAATTCAACGCTGGGTAACTCTTGCCAACAGGTGCTACTTCGGTCTGAGTAGGCAATTGAGAAGTAAAGTCCTCTCTTGACGAACAAAAACCAAACTCTATAAGTCACTCAATATTCCCGACCAGCTATATGGTGCAGAGGCTTGGACGATGACAACAACTGATGAGTCGACGTTGCGAGTTTTCGAGAGAAAAGTTCTGCGAAAGATTTATGGTCCTTTGCGCGTTGGCCATGGCGAATATCGCATTCGATGGAACTATGAGCTGTACGAGATATATGACGACATTGACATAGTTGAGCGAATTAAAAGACAGCTGGCTAGGTCATGTTGTCCGAATGGACGGAAACACTTCAGCCATGAAAGTATTCGACGCTGTACCCGCCGGGGGAAGCAGAGGAAGAGGAAGACCTCCACTCCGTTGGAAGGACCAGGTGGAGAAGGACCTGGCTTCGCTTGGAATATCCAATTGGCACCACGTAGCGAAAAGAAGAAACGACTGGCGCGCTGTTGTTAACTCGGCTATAATCGCGTAAGCGGTGTCTACGCCAATTAAGAAGAAGAGAAGTGTTCCAAAAAAGTCTTTAAATTGGATGTCTGTGATTTCTTATAGCTATTGTTGTAGCTTGTAATTGCGCTTTGGCATAAGATTCTAACGTGTGGTGATTTAACCGTTTTCTAACCAACACTGCTGTTCCTCCATGTGCCTTTCCATCTGGGTGGTTTGTAACATAGAGTCTTAGTCCCGGTATAAAGAATTTGTTTTTGTTCGTAAGATGAGTTTCTGACAATAGCATTACATCAATATTAGTTTCATCCAGAAATCTAATAAGTTCCAATTTATGTTGGTTAACACCGTTAGCATTCCATAAGCAAATGTTCAATACACTCATTTTTTTACTTGAAAAAGTTTGCAACATTTGGTTTTGTGATTTGATGATCTCTTGAATCATATTTTGCATTGAAGCCATAAATTGTGTCATACATTGGGTAAGGTTTAAAATCATAGTTTCAACGCTTCCATTTGGTTGGTTTTGGGTCAATTGCATTTGTGTAGTATTGCCTATCACCACGTTTGATAGCTCCCTTGTGTAGCATTGTCTTTAAGATTTACTGCTTTTGAAATATGGACGGGGATTTTAATATTTTCATTAGATGGAATATTCATCATTTGGTTACGACGAGCTTGGATGCCCTGTGACAACTTCGACTTCAAATCTTTGTATACGGGGCAACCCCTGTAGTTAGCAGTGTGATTTCCTCCACAATTGCTGCATTTTTTATTAAAATCCTCTTTTTTAAGAGTACATTTTGAAGTAGGATGTAGATCACCACACACTACAGAGACACTTCGTAGAGTGCAATATGCTTTCGTGTGTCCATACTCTTGGCAGTTTGTACATTGTACTGGACCATTTCTCTTGTGTGGTTCCTCAACGGTGATCCTGCGATGAAGAAGATATTTTAAATTGTAAATCGGGTGTATTTCATTTTTCTTTAATTTGTTAGAATCTAGCATCAATTCTATTTTGAACATTGGTTGTGGACAAAGTTAAAAATATTTACTACTGATTTAATGCTAGAACCACATTCTTCTAGTGCTTCTTTAACGTCGTTAGAGTCTACCGAAGACTCTATACCTTTTATGACAACAACTAGGCCTTTTGAGCTCTTCAGTTGGTAAGAGTAGTAATTCTTGTTATTATTTGATAGGAATCTTACAATATCCATGAAACTTTTTTCAGTGTATGTTTGAATTTTTGTTTCGTCTATGTTTCTATTTTCAAGGGCACAATGTGAAAATTCTTTGTGCCTATTATATTGCTAATTTTGGAAACAAGCGCATTTGAGCTACGCTCATGCAAATAGATTGGAGGGGGTTTGGCATTCACGACCGTGGTGGTACCCTTTGCTTCGTCGTTAGGCTCTTTGCTTAATAAGGCAAATCTGTTGCCATTAAGAATTTCTGGCTTTTTACTGTTTGGCGTGCCTGCTTGAAATTTTTTGGTATTGACCGCAGTTTTAATAGGACTCAATTTCCTTTCTACATTAGTGTAGCGATCAATACCAGTCTGAACTGATGGACCTTTTTTGCTTGGTACATTCTCACCTTGCATTTTATTTTCCTTCACTGTCCGGGTGCTTGCTGGTACCTGCACAGTGGCTGCTGTCAGTGGATTTGTTGTTGCACGATTGCTTTTTACTGCTGCTTCTGCTGACTGCAATTACTTAGTCTCTCTTTCATCTGATCGCTGCGATGACTCATCATCGCCGTTACATTTGTTTTTGGCAGGAGTTGCTTTTGTTGGCTCGACAAAGCTGAAGTAGGCATTTAAGGAATGCCTACGGTTTTGCGGGTAAGGCTGCGAAGCACTCATTATTGTTTGTTTTTTTTATTTTGTTCTTTGTTTTTATATATTTGTTTTGTGCACTATTTATTAATGTTTGTCTCCACTGTTTTTTATTTGTTTGTTTGTTTTATTTATTATTATTGTTTGCTTACTTTTTGCAAAAATCAGAATCACGGAGCGAATTCAAAAACACGTTCGTACACCTTGAACACTCAAATTTATATCATGCGCATTTGACCCATGTTAATGCAACTTTGAAATGCACAAGAACTTCGTGCATTTAGCTGAATTTACCAAATTTGAGGAAGCAACACTGCTCAAAATGGCCGACTTTTTCTATTTTTTGACAGATATCGCTTGAAGTCTGCTCTCTCCTTTGCGTTTACAGCATCAGCATCAGCAGTTTTATATTGCTAATTAAATTATGTGCAAGTACATATATTAACAAAAACAAATTTGAATATTTTTAAATGGCAGAAAGTAAACAACGCACAGTTTGCTATCCATTTCAATATACTTAACTTTTTCGCACACATTTTTCGCATTACAATCAATTATTGCTTTTAATTTCACTCTATTATCTTTGAACGTAGTTAATAATAAACATATTTTTTCGTTTAATTTATATTGACTTTCCAAAAATACCAAAATTTCTATTAATTATTTCTCTTATTCATTTTTATTTCACTTTTTTTTTTTAATAAATAAACAAATTTCACGATCAGCTGTCTAAATGCACAAGTCTGCCGTCTGTCACCATAAAATTTCAATGCGCATTAGCGTTTCTTAAGGCGCATTAATTTCGCTCGTTTGTCAGGGCTATAAGAGGCGAAGCTGCACGTTAAATACAGCATCTACAAATTTCGTCGAAAAATTATGAAGCTGCATGGAGTCTACATAAGCAAAAGTATGACAATCAGCGAGTTCTGTTCACAACGCAGGGGGACAAAATAATGATGCCCAAATTATCTACAACTGCGACGAAACCAAAACTAACTAATGCAGTGCAAAAGATAGAAGAAGAAAAACTAATAATTGTTCGATTAATCCCTCTATCATCTGCAAATATAAAAAACCAATTGAGTTAGTTCAAACATCAGACATAGCAAAAGAAGAAGATCTTACAAACTGTGAAAAGCAGCCAAAAAGTATAGCTCGAGAAGCTGCAAAAATGCAGAACAAAGTTAAGGAAAAACAATATCGCCTCTATATCAGCAAGGGTGATGTAATTAGCTCTCCCAAAGTCATCAATACACAATTTGAAAAATATATCCGACCATGCCCATTGCTCCAAATGATTTTATATCGATTACCTTGGAGTTAAAAACCCTATATGAAAATATTGATAATTCAACACTGGGCTCTGATCTACCTGATGAAGAGCCAAATGAAGACGTGTAAATTAAAGCCGCTGAAGATGTAGGCATGACAGCAGAAGATGGAGAACTGAACCCAAAAACCAAGATGAAGAAAAGGATGGGATGTCAACCAACAAAATACATACAACAATCACCGAAGGACGAAAGCAGTGAAGAGGAGAATACTAAGATGCAAATAAAGAGCCTTAAAATCAAAGGTATACCGTCGTTCGATCTAAAAGAGGAAAAGCCGATAGGATACGAATATCAACAAATAATTACGAGCAAACTATCACAGATACAACACAAGAAGGCACATTGTCATCGTGAACATCACTTAGTTGACGACCATGACAGGATCGTAAGTTGTGGTCATCTTACCAGCAGTCACTTTTGCCACCCGGGAGAATGCTCAAAATTGAACATGTTCGTTATCTTAAATAAGATAAGTTAAGAAATTTGTAATACTTAAGATCATGAAAACATATATAGTCCATTATTTTTTTTTAAATAATCATTTCTTTCCCTCGGCAATATGTTCAAATATCATTGAATATAATTACTTATTTAGTATCAGCAAAACCGAAATACTATTTAAAATAAATATCGATTTATATTTTGAATATAAGTTAAGCTTTTTAGTTATTAAATAACTAAAAAAATATAATTTTTTTTAGCGGAGATGCTTTATTTGAGTTTTCAAAACTGAACTTAGCTTAACCGAATTACAATATTTATACTTAATTCTAACTTTAATAATTATAAGTGGCGTGCTTCGTTTCCACGAATCTTATACTGCACAACAGGTAGTGCAGACGCTGGCCATGCACTTTTTGGTGCATTTCGGTCACACGTGCCGGAAGTTGCAAGCCGATACTTATTAGTAACAAGTGCTGTGTTAACTCTTCCCCTCTTAAATCGATTGTCCCCAATCGGTGTTGCTCGTAGGGTGTGCCGTTGTTATTTACAAAAAAGGACCTTTCCGCACGTTTACTACGTCCTCTGCACGAGATTCAGGTGACAAATATACTTTTTGACGATTTTTATATAAAAATGCTTAAAACGATTATAATTATTGCAATTATCATTACATCAGAACTTAGGCTAATTACTGAGGAACTGTCGCTTTTATTTATCAAAAATTCAATATTGTTTTCATTCTTGGATTTGTTTCACATACAATGTTTCCAGTCTTAATTCTTTATTAGCAAAATTTGTATTTTCTTTAATTTTAGTTATAACATTTGGTAATACAAAGGATTCATATACTTCCTTTTTTACATTAGTATATGATCTGTTAAATACGCTTATTTCGCAATTTTTAAATTTTATTAAAAGAGTTCCTCTTCGTTTTATATTTTGTTTATTACAATTTTGTGTAATTTTTGATTGGAAATTTTTAAATATTAGTGTACCTGGTAGCACTTCATTTACAGATTGCTCATTACAAATTCTGAGCTTACAAGCTGCTTCTTCAAATTTTAATATATTTGTTAAACATTGATCCTTCTCTTTAATTAAATTTTTCTCCAGATTATCCTTAATTTCTACATTGTACATATTATTATCTTCATCTACTAGTACATCGTATTTGTCTAAAACTAATGATTTATTGTTTATATTGTGAAGGGGTTCAATTTTGATTCGGGATAGGATGCTGTTGGAATATTGGGGTATGAGGACGGTTATAATGATCGTGATGATCGGATTTAGATTCTGTAGATGTCAGTATATCTGTTGGTATTATGCCTAATTTGCTTGAAAAAATTATATGTCCAATATCGTCCACGTGATTGCGTAAATGTGATATATCGTTGTTAACCTGAAAGGTATGTTTAATGAATTGAATGTCGTCTTCCAAAGTCTTAATCCTATTCTGCGCTGTTTCTTTAAGTTCGTTTATGTAATTACTGACAATAATTTGCTGCTTATTTATATGGTCCGTAACGTTGCATATTTGTCCGGAAATAAGGTTGCTAAAATATAATAAATTATTAATATTTTGTGCATCTGCTCTTTCGCTTTTATGCAATTGTGTAAGTGCGTCGCTAATTTCTTTTTCGTCATCACTGTGTCCATGGTACCTGCTATGTATTTTGGTCCTTTCCCTAAGATATTAAGATTTAAAATGTGGATGTAAACCTTCTAGCTTCGCTTCTACTAAAATGAAATTTTTGTGAGTTGTGTCAAGCAATTGTCTGTCCTCGAAAGTAGTTGTCTTTAGTGTATTAGTGTTGTCCGAAATAAGTGAAAGTGTTTCCTCATATTTGGTTAAGTTGATAAATGTAGGACTTTATCATAATGGTTGATTGTCCTTACTTCTTCTGTCATAATTGGTAGATATCCATTATTGCTTGTCAAGTCCTGAACGTCAATTTGTTGGGTTTTTGTAGTGGGTGCCAATATAATTAGGATGAGGTAAATTTGTAGGTTCTTCATTTCGAGGTTTTTCCACCTGCAAGTAATTTTTTCTTCTTTACATTGTTTTATGTTGTTTTTGTGAACAATCCTGCCTGTTTTAGTTTTTATGGTGGTATTAGAATTGTGCGCGACAATTTCTTTCCTAAATCTAGGTGATAACTTATCTTAACAAAAATTTCATCTCCTTCAAAATTTTGTTTGGGTGGCGTTCGGTTTTTATTGTGGTAGGAAAGATCTGCCAATTGCTTTTCCTGAAGCCTTTTTTTTGATTATTTTCTTTCTTCTTCTATTAGCCTGTGGTCGCTACTGACCCGTCTTCCGAAGAAGATTTCAATTGGTTTTTTTCCGTTGTTGAATGAATAGTGTAGTTATATTCTTTGATTGATTGTTCCAAAAGTTCTTGGAATGATCGGTGGGTTTCTCTGTTTGCAGGCAACGCCTAATCTCCTGTAGAGTAGAATGGAATCTGACAACCTCAACCTGACCGTTCGAGCAGCTTGTGTAAGGAGGGTGCGATATATTTTGGTGCCAAATTCATTCTCTATCATAAAGTTGATTGACTCTGAGTTAAAGGATCTTTTGTTATCTATTACCAATGTTTCCGGTACAAGGAAGAACAGAATGTCCCTTAAAGGTTGTCTGGTATCCTCTGTTGCCTTTGATTAATTGGGTTTTGCGATGGCGTATTTTGAAAATTTGTCCATTGCTGTCAGAACTAGATTTTTGCCTATCAATAGTATATCTACGTAGATTATTTGTCCGGGGAAATTAGGTATGGTTGCGGCTAGTAGCTGCGGCTTTGATGGGTGGCGATCGTAATTGTTCTCCTTACAAGTAACGCATTTTTTATTATCTTATTTATTTTATTCGCCATACTTGGAAAATATAATTTTTCTAAAATTTGTATCTTATTCTCCTTGCAATTTCTATGCGCTCTCTTATGTTCATTTATAATAATATTTTCTTGCTCTTCCTCGTTTGTTATGTCTTCCCTTGGAACTGCGAAAACCTAATTTTATATTTGTCAAAGTGTAAGGGTAAATTTCTTGGATCTTGCCCAAAATGTGCTCCTCCGTTTTGATGCAGTTTATTACGGACGGATTTAACCCTGGTCGAGACCAACGGTCTGATACACTTAGTCGAGACCAATGGTGCTTGGCTAGGCCAAGTTGTGTTTACGTACATTTGTATGGAAATACGTGTTGTATTTACGCTCATATATGTACAATATAGATACATTTTTGAAATTTCTTACTTTTCGATTTGGTTGAAATCAAACTGGCTGCCTTGTTCATGCTTGGCGTGGCAATAGCGTTCACAAAAAATGTAACATTTTGAGAAAAATTACATTTTTTCTTA
Source organism: Bactrocera tryoni (assembly GCF_016617805.1). Taxonomy (NCBI): domain Eukaryota; kingdom Metazoa; phylum Arthropoda; class Insecta; order Diptera; family Tephritidae; genus Bactrocera; species Bactrocera tryoni. The sequence continues at coordinate 46,930 of NW_024395840.1, read as the reverse complement.
ACCTTTTAAAACGCTTTAACGGACAAAGTATTTAACCAAGGTGGGTCAAATAAATTTCACCGGTTCACTATGGTCTGAAATTCAAATTTTTTGGCATAAATCCAAAAATTATTTTTTCTTATTTCAAAAAAAATAGGTACGTAGTATTAATTGAGACATTTCAGTGGTCTAAAATATACAAAAAATTATTTGGATATGGTAACTCTGTTCTAAATATGAGCTGTAAAACATGATGCTTCTGAAGCAACAACAAACTTGTAAACAGTTCAGTAAAATATTGTAAGAAAACAACTGTTCGATAACAGTTAAAAAGGAAAAAAAGAAATAAATTTATATGGGAAGAATATTTTTTAACTTAATGGAAAAAAATGTGGTTTATTGTGTTATATCTGTATAGTGTGGAGTTTTGTTTGATAGCTTTTTTAACCGAAAATTTCGTATTAACCTGTGTTCTGTGGAGTGAAAGTTGTGTGTATTGTCGCGTGTTGATCCAGATTTTTATGTTGGGTGGAAGTTTGGGATATGTTCTTTAAAATCATGTATGTAACATTGACCCGTTTTTGCCCCATTTAAGTATATTTGTAATTTTCAGCAACCCTTAAATTCCAACACGAAGAAATGTTTGGAGTTTGGATAGAGAGCGATCGCAAAACTAATGTTGTTTTGGATTGGGTTTTTAAAAAAATTAATACTAATGAGTTAAGTTTAAAGAAAAAAGATAAAATAAGAAAAAAAATACAAAATTTATTAGCATATGTTAGCCAAAAATTATTAAAATGTAATTGTATGTATGTTTAATAGATTTAAAGAGAAATATCGGCTTAAGAGGAAGCTGGCAAGTGATCTTTCTTGTGAAAACAATGACGATGTTGATTTTTTGAGTGATTTAGCATTTATTTTAAAGAAAACTGCATATCAAGCAGAACAAAGCGAAATAAGAAAAGCTGTTACCTCCAAAAAACCCGAAGCAGTTCCACTCACTCCGGAAGAAGCTCTCGCATTTTTACTTGAAAATGATTTAAGCAAAAGACAATATATCAACATGAGGTTGTTAAATAAATAAAGGAATTGCAATATATATCCAAGCTTTAAGGAAGTAATTAAATGCAAGCTACTTTGCCGGCCTAAGGAGATATCTGTGTCGGAGTCTTCAGCAGAAGTATCACTGCAAAATCTCTTAGACCATACCGTACAACGCATTCTTTTATTCCAAAAAGATGTTTTGCACGTCATGGCAGAAATTTCGAATGTTGTTTTAATTGCTAGCAATGGGTTTGACAGTACAACGGGACAAAGTATGTTTAAACAAAGGTTTGAGACAAGTACACATCAACTTTTTGACCAATCACTGTTTGTAACTACCATTATACCTGTACAAATGTTGGACAGTTCTGGCAAAATTATTTGGAGGATTCGCACTACGCAATCAGTGTGGTTTTGCAGGCCATTAAAAATGCAATTAGCAAAAGAATCTACAGCTCTAATTCTATCAGAAAATAGTCAGCTAGAAATGCAAATATCTTATTTAAATCCATTTGAATATTACCTTGATAACGGAGAAAAATTATTGTCAATTATGATTTGCATATGACTTTAATTGATGGAAAAGTACTAAATGTTATAACAAACACCAATTCTAATCAAAAATGCCCAATATGTGGTGCTACACCAAAACAATTCGTAACAACTAAAAATTCTAATTCTGATGTTTTTAAACCCAAACTTACATCCCTTAGATATGGTATTAGCCCACTAAATGCATGGATTCGAGTATTTAAATTCGTTGTACACATTGCTATAGAATCGAATTAAAAAAAGTGGCAAATAAGGAAGCTTCAGATAAAGAAGCATTCCAACTTCGTAAAAAAGAAATACAAAAGAGGTTTTGGGAAATGGGCCTTCATGAAGATAAGCCTAAAGCAAATAGTAGTGGAACATCAAATGACGGCAATACTGCCAGGAAAGCATTTAACAATTTGGAACTCTTTTATTTAATTACAAATATTGATATAGAAATTTTGAATAACTTTAGAGTTATATTAATTGCTATTTCCTGCGAGTATCCTATAGATACCACAAAGTTTGAAGATTTTTGCAAAAGAACTGCCTTCTTGTACGTGGAAAAATATTTATGGTTTATATAATGCCTGTTGGTTGTTTCGGTGAAAATGCGTCAGAAGCTCGAAATAAATTATACAAGAGAGATCGCAATGCACATGCAAGAAAAAATAATATGACTGATGTTTTCAATAGAGCAATGGATTCTTGAGACCCCCTTCTTTCAAGCTTGTCTTTATCCGCTAGAGAAAAATATCGGAAAAGAGAGAAGCTACCAGAAGAAGTAATACAATTGCTTACACCTTCAAGTGAGCTTCATATTTTCAACTTGCCAGGGGGATCTGAATACGATTCGGATAATTCTGATTCCGATATATCGGAAGCAGACGTTGTGGAGAACGCTTTAGTTTTAGATACGGAAGACTGTGATTTCGAATGATTTGCTTGGTACATATAACTTTTTAATCATATTCAAGTGAATTTAATAATTCTGTAACTTCTCTCTCATTTCAGATGTATAGTCAATGTTATTATAAAAATAATTGTTTCAGTAAAAACATATATATGTATAAATATTTGGATAATAAAATTATTTGACCACTTTTGCCTATGATATGCATTTTTCATTTTATGAAACCAAATTTGTACTATAGGTCCAAGGGAGGTACTCCTAGGGACTGACCGATTTCAAATATTTTTGGTATCGTCGATGCGTATTACAAGAATAACACATTTACCAATTTTCGTGAAGATATCGCAATTTTTGGAGCTGAAATTCAAAAATTTTTACTATAGGTCCAAGGGAGGTACCCCTGGAGAACGACCGATTTCATCCATTCTTGGAATTTTTCTTAACTAAGTCATATATAACCTGTATGCGAAATTTCAATGGCCTAGTACCACTCCTTCTAATTTATGCCAAAAAATTTGAATTTCAGACCACAGTGCGGTTAGGTAATTTAAAGAGCTTTCAGGAAATGTATAAGTCGCCCCCAAGGCCTCACCGGGAGCGTGACAATTGGCGAAAATGGATCTTCGCCATGTCCCCCCTTTTGTTTCACTACAGTTGGGGGGTATGGGGCCGGGGGGGATCAAAAGCATTTTGCGAGTTCGTTCACCCCTGGGGCTTTCAGGAAAGCCCTCAACCTCCCCTCTATCCTTACCAAGGGCGTGACAATAGCGTTCACAAAAAATGTAACATTTTGAGAAAAATTACATTTTTCTTAATCTTTAAAACGCTCTAGCGGCTAAAGTATTTGACCTAGATAAACATACAAACCAATTTGGACATGTAACGAACATGAAAACAGATAAATCAACCGTGTGAAGTTATAGAAACGTACCAAAGTTCATATATTTTCATACAAAATATATGGGGTCTAGCCGAGCACCATTGGTGCACTAAGGTGTAATATTATAATATCCTTTTTTCGTCCTTTTCGATACGATACCCTTGAATTTTAATTCTGAATTCTGTAGAGAATAAAATTCTAGGAAGCTACCTGGAAGCGCAAGTCGTTTGCTACACTCTAAATATATTTAAATAACATTTAAAAACAAAATATGCCTTGCCAGACCCGAGGGTCTCGATGAAGGTTAAATATCTTTTTAAAATAGAAATCAAATTTTGTTCGCAATAATCAGGTTCGGTTACTATATGACGATGGTAGGTAGGAAATATGATTTTAAATTGATATGTCGATGTTACATCCTTATTTAAAAATATTTGGTTTTTAAACGCGTTAATAGGAACCTCTACGGATGAGCTATCATCCGAATTTGTCGCGTATGCAAATCTGATTCTTGGTGTGGAATTCTTGACAGTGCGTCGGCCACGACGTTTGTTCTACCTGGTTTATAGTGCATTTCATAACTGTATTCCTCTAGTATTGCTTTCCAGCGTTTCATTTTGCTATTAGCATTCTTGTTGCTTAACGCATAAGTTAATGGTTGGTGATCGGTGAATATTTTTACTCTGGCCGATCCATACAGATAATTACGAAATGAATTCAATGCCCAAATGATGGCTAACATTTCTTTTTCGTTTGCGGCATAGTGCTCTTCCGCTTTGCTTAATGTGCTAGATAAAAATGCTATTGGTCTATCTGACTGAGACAATACTGCGCCTATGGCGAAGTTGGACGCATCCGTGGTCAGCTCAAATTCTTTGCTGTAATCCGGATACGTGAGGATGAAATCCTCTGAGGTGAGGGAGTTTTTTATTTTCATGAAAGCTTCTATCGCTTCCCTATTCAAATTTATTTTTATTTGAGTAGATTTATTCTTTGACGTACGACCGTATTCCCCTCTTAAAAGAAATGTTAGGAGTTTTACAAGTTTAGCGTAATCTCTTATAAAACGCCGGTAGTACCCTGACATGCCGAGGAAGCTGCGAAGTTGTTTTAAATTTTGTGGTTGTGCAAAGTTTGAAATGGCTTCAACTTTTTTTGGGTTGGTTCTTATGCCAACCGGTGTGATTACGTACCCTAAGAATTCTACTTCTTTTTTGAAAAATTTACATTTTCCTAACTTACATAACTAACTTTAGCGTTTTCTAATGGTTCAAACACCTTATATATATGTTTGAAGTGTTCCTCCTCTGTTTTGCTAAAAATAATTATATCGTCGATATACACGTAGCAACATTTCCCTATGTGTTCTCTTAATATATCATCTAATGCGCGTTGAAAAATAGATGGCGCATTTTTTAGGCCAAATGGTTTTCGAGTAAATTCGTACTTCCCACTGTTGATAGAGAAAGCAGTTTTTTCTATATCAGATTTTTTTAGTGGAATCTGGTGAAAACCACTTTTAAGGTCGAGAACTGAGAAGAAATTGCTATTAGCTAGTTGAGAGATTACTTCTGTAATTTCCGAAATGGGGTATCTTTCCGGGATCGTTACTTTGTTTAATTTCCTATAATCAAGGGCCATACGGTATTGTTTATTTCCTGCCTCGTCTGGCTTCTTTCGTACAATCCACACTGGGATTGGGGTACGGTGATCTATATGGTCTAATTATACTATCGCTTAAAAGCTTTTCTACCTAAGATTCCACTTCCTGTTTCAATGCTGCAGGATATGGATAGCATTTTGTGTAAACAGGGGAATCGGGTGTTGTCCGAATTCGTCCGACAACTTTTGTTGTATAGGTTAGCTTTTCGTCAGGTTCGGAAAAAAGCTTTGGGTATTTATTTACGATGTTTTCCATCGTGCGCATTTGATTTTCTGAGAGGTTTCCCTCATTTACATTAATTGCGTTCACTCGGGGAGCTATTTGAGGTGAACCTTGAAGCCGTCACTTAAAGTCATGTAATTTTCGCCAGTGCATATAATGGCTTTAAATTCCCGAAGGGTATCATTCCCTAGAACACCGTCAAATGTTTTGAGAAGTGGCATTAAATAGAATTTAATTTTATCTTTAAAGTTAAAAAGTTGAACATAAGTATGTACTCTGATTTCTAAATTTCCCACAATAGATTTTGCAAAAAAGGGATTGTCGTTTTGTATTCTTTTTTTTTCCCCCGCTCTGGCTTAACATAATTTTTACTGGAACCTGGGTCCACTAAAAATTTTAAAATTCTACCGCTCTCCGCCTTTACTTCGAAGAAGGGGAGCGAAGAGCTAACTATTCTAAAAAATGGATATCCCTTGGTTCACCAAATTGTCCGTCTTCCTGTGAAGCTGTGTCAATGTGAAATGTTCGTTGCTCTTTCCTTCGCTGTTGATTCGGAAATTGTTGTGGCCTCTTGCCAAAGTGCTCACTTCCTTGGGGTCTGTTTATATAGTTAACGCGACGAGAGTGTATGCTCGGGATTGCCAGAGAATTCCTTTAGACATTTTACGATGTCAGGTATACTATCCAATTCGCTTAAGTTGTTCCTATGTTCTATGTCTATTGTTTGGTCCGTAATGTCGGTTGCAATTGCATTTGGGTGTAATGCCGCATGTACCACTTGTGGTCCCTGTGTCTTTACTATATCTGAAGCTATACTAGTTATGAGCCTGGACAGGTCGTCTATGCTCAATTGTGTATTTTGGGATGTCTGAGGGGTATTAGGTGCCGAATTGGGGGGAAGGATTGGAGGGCGGATTAAATTATTGGGGTTCACCATTTGTATATTTTTAATAATCTTAGTATATACTTGTATAATAATATATGTATGTATTAATATTTTTAATATAATTCAAAGTAGTTATTATAGGCTGCTTCCACTTACAGGATTGTTGGGGATTCTGTGGTCGCTGCTATTACCGATAATATTCCTATTAGCTGCTGGGCCGGATATCTCCACTTGCTGAGCTACAATTCGCCTCTTAAATATCTGCCTCGATTTTTTTCCTTGCCTGCAATATGTGTTGATTTTTGCTTCCACAAAATTTTTTTGCATTAAATTTAATTTACATTTAGGCGTATTTTGTTGCACGCACACATTAATGTTTAATTCACGCACACCACTTGTTACCTTCAACCGTGATTAATTGCTCGCTTTTTATTTATATTTTTATTGTTATTGTATTTTATTAATTTGTGTTTTGTATTATTTTTGTAGTTTGTTAATTAAATTTTTTTTTATTAAAAATGAAATGATTTGTATCCCTGAACTTGAGTGTATTTTACGCTTAGCAAGTCGCAGGTTGCCACACTGTTCAATTTGTTATTCTAAGTTTTTTTCCTTAACTGTTTGCAGATTTAGTTTCTTAAGCAGTCTTTCGATATTTTTTAGTTTTCACACATCGTTAGGTTTGTGTTATTGCTTTGTTCGTTCTTTCACTTGTGCACGCTTTTCTTCAGTTGTTTGGTATTTGTTACACGTGTCGTTTTTAGTTTTGCTTTAAATTTTATTCAAAATATCTCCGCCTTTTTATGCACACTGTCATGGATTTCTTAATTAACAGATAACAATTTGTGTGTCTTTAGTTTTTCACTTATTTAGACACTCGCGAATAGAGCTGGCTAGCAACTAGTGCCTCCCAGTTAAGCTTTTAAGTTATTAAATAACCAAAAAAATATAATTTTTTTTAGCGGAGCTGCATTGTGGCATCGTTACCGCGTATCTTTATTTGAGTTTTCAAAACTGAACTTAGCTTAAACGAATTACGATATTTATACTTAATTCTAGCTTTAATAATTATAAGTGGCATGATTCGTTTCCACGAATGTATATGCTATAGTTAACCGATCTGATCAATTTCTTCGGAGATTACATTGTTGGTTTAGAAAATAATATATACCAAATTTCGTGAATATATCTTGTGAAATGTGAAAGTTGTCCATGCAAGAACTTGATTCCGATCGTTCAGTTTGTATGGCAGCTATATGCTATAGTTAACCGATCTGAACAATTTCTTCGGAGATTACATTGTTGCTTTAGAAAATAATCTTTAGCAAATTTCGTGAATATATCTTGTCAAATGCAAAAGTTTTATATACACGAACTTTTTTCCGATCGTTCAGTTTGTATGGTTTTGTTTCTTCGGAGATTACATTGTTGCCTTAGAAAATAATATATACCAAATTTCGTGAATATATATTGTCAAATGTGAAAGTTTTCCATACAAGCATTTGATTCCGATCGTTGAGTTTGTATGGCAGCTATATGTTATAGTGGTCCGATATCGGCCGTTCCGACAAATGAGCAGCTTCTTGAAGAGAAAATGACGTTTGCAAAATTTCAAAACGATATCTTAAAAACTGAGGGACTAGTTCGTATATATACAGACAGACAGACGGACATGGCTAAATCGACTCAGCTCGACATACTGATCATTTATATATATACTTTATAGGGTCTCCGACGCTTCCTTCTGGGTGTTACAAACTTCGTGACAAACGAAGGATATAATTAATTTAAGCAAAAAGAGCAAAATTTAATAATAAATAAAAAATAAATAACATAAAAAAAAAGGAAAGGAAACCAACATCGGCAACAACACAACAAGAAGCTGTTCGGAAACAAAACAAACGGAAAGGAAACGGATCACAGGCATCGGCACATCCCCCCATCTTTATTGCAGTAACAGCCCTTAGCCCCTTGAAACGGATCAAAGTACAGTTCATATCCATAAAAACTGTGTTCAAGTCGGTTAACATTTTAAGAAAACGGTTGCCACCAGACTGTTTCAACTTACGGTTAATTTCCGGGAAACCGAAAAACAGTTTGGTACGCTATCTAAATATATACGTATATGTATATACCTCCAAATATATGTATGAGTAGAATTTACTATAATATATAATTTTTATTTTTTTTCATTTGGTACTCGGAAAAATAGGTTCCTAGACACCTCTAAGAAAGCCTCTCCAAGCATTTGTTCTTAATTGTAACATAAAGTTTTCTATTTTTTCATATTATCAGATAAAAATATTTATATCTCGCTTCCAACTAATTGACTAATTGAAAAAATATCTTGTTCCTTTTTTTGTAGGAAATTTAGACTCAACCGTTTAAAAGATATTAACAGTTAAAGTTTGATTATTTTTGGGAAAATATTTTATTTTTTATGAATTTTATAACTCAATGAAAAAAAATTATTATGAATAACGAGACTCATAGTTTTGTAGGAAATTTACTGCTCTATAAAAATGGTCAAATATGATTTTTTGATTAAGTTAATCGTTTACGAGATATTCTGGTTCTGGGTGACCAATACAGGTTAGCTGGAAGCTGCAACAATTTTCACCTCGCGCTGTGGCGCGCCGCATTTTCGCTCGTATCTCGGGACCGGTTCGTCCTACGTCCATGATCACATATACCATAGCAATAGGTAGCAAATGACGTGACAAATAACTTTTATTTTATACATTTTGCCATGAGATGCGTATTTCAGGCGCTAGGTAGACAATTTCACGATTTTAGGCGAATTTCCGAAATTTCAAGGCCGGAGTTGGAATTGAACTTTTTCAATTGAAAAGTAAAGTCCTCTCTCGACGAACAAAAGCTAAACTCTATAAGTCGCTCATAATTCCCGTCCTGCTATATGGTGCAGAGGCTTGGGCGATGACAGCAACCGATGAGTCGACGTTACGAGTTTTCGAGAAAAAATTCTGCGAAAGATTTATGGTCCTTTGCGCATTGGCCACGGCGAATATCGCATCCGATGGAACGATGAGCTGTACGAGATATATGACGACATTGACATAGTTCAGCGAATTAAAAGACAGCGGCTACGCTGGCTAGGTCATGTTGTCCGGATGGATGAAAACACTCCAGCTCTGAAAGTATTCGACGCAGTACCCGCCGGGGAAGCAGAGGAAGAGAAGACCTCCACTCCGTTGGAAGGACCAAGTGGAGAAGGACCTGGCTTCGCTTGGAATACCCAATTGGCGCCACGCAGCGAAAAGAAGAAACGACAGGCGCGCTGTTGTTAACTCGGCTATAATCGCGTAAGCGGTGTCTACGCCAATTAAGAAGAAGAAGAAGTTGGAGTTGAAGATGCAATCCGATCTCAAAACAAAAAGTTGCATTGGAATCAGGAAGTACTAAGGCAACTTTTCCGCACTATTAGAAATCCCGAATCGAAAAAAGTCCGGAATCGACCCACCCTAGTGTGTGGTGCCACCGGATGTGGTATATTGTGAGTTCGTCTTTAGGGTGCGCCAGTTTTTCACGGGTACAGTGGGGGGAGGCTTAACTCATTTAAACCTCCTGGGTCTCCTAGGCGATTTTTTGCCTAGTATTATACATTATGTATGTACTAGACTTCTGCATGAATGCACCCATAACGGCAAATGAATTACTTATTCTAGAAGTGGGCACACTTCTTTTTCTGCACAGTAAAATTGAGTGAAAGTGAATAGGGAAATATTGACTGTATTGACAGGCAGTGTTTTCACTCACTTCATAGTTGTACAGCTGTTATTGAGTACAGCAAAATTGGTGTGCAGTTAACACACTGTACAGTGTTTTGGTGTGCAGTTTACTTTCTGTACAGTGAGAGAAACTGCATATCTGGTAGTAAGTCATATGCAAGAATAAGATAAAAGAAACATTGGTTTTATTTTTCGGTGAAAACGTATTTATTATAAAACAAAGAGCTTAGCAACTAATAATATTTTAGTTCAAAGTAATTATATTAATTATTTTATGCTACAAATGATTCTATATTTAATTAATGGAAACGTTATTTTGTTTACCAAGTCTTCAGTGGTGGCAAGTTTTGAGCGCTTTTCGCTGATAAATTTTTCTACAGAAAAAACCTTTCAGATGCTGCACTGCTCGCCGGAGCTAATATCTTGCAGCTAATTTGGTAGAGCAACGAAAACGGTCTTTGTTAATTGACCACCACTGCAGAACATCAAAATCTTCACTGTAAGCTTTATTAACATTTTTATACGTTTGAATTTCATCTTGAATATAGGATATAATGTTAGTGCTCTGAATAGGTTGGGAATAATCTACAAAAATATTATCTATTTCCTTGTGGGTTTGATTAAGTTTTCAATATCATCATTTTGGCTATTTATATTAATATCTATTATCATATCTTCAATGTCTTTGACAATCTATTCCTTTTCTAAATCTGTGAATTTTGGCAATTTATTTGTGGGTGGAAATAAAAATAGGGCAATGTTATGAAATTCTTTTAAATTGTCATGAACTATGGAATCAAAATATTATAAAAGTGAAATCTTGCATTTTTGTACAATTTCGATGTCCCTGTCTTTTGGAGTGGATATTTTTTTAGGTTATTAATGTGTGGAATAGTCAAATGCAATGTTGGATAATTGTTAACCTCCAGCTTTTTCGAACAAGCCTCAAACGAAGCAAGAAGTTTCACCAGTCCGCTAATATTATTTAAATTAATATCTTGAATTCTACATATTTCTTTTTTTCCGTCAAAATCTGAGAATTTTATTGCAACAAAAACTTACATTTTCTTGTGAGTTCACGAGCGTCGTTTTTCTTACAATCAAAGTTCATGCACGTGTTAATAATACTGAACTCATCTGCACAGTTGTATAATAGCACACCAACTGTCCTTCTAATTTCGCTTGATGTACAGCGTATTAAAAAAAATACAAATGTAGTACTCACTCACGAAGAGTACAACCATATACCTTTCTCACTCTATGTGAGAACAATAAAAATGCTTTGCTATCTACTCCTGCCCTAAGAGGTATACTGTACAGCAAAGAATTAGTGCAGTATTTTTAAGAACACAACACTACTGTACAGGTCTGTTAAGCTAGATATGGGTACATTCATGCAGAAGCCTAGTATGTACATATGTATAAATTATTAAAACACTTGTTGAGTTTTAATCTTTTTAATTTCTCTTGTTTACACAAGAGCAGCCGTTTGTATCGGTCGAGTTATCACAACTGATTTGCTTTATAAAATATTGCGACGACTACGCATAAATACCTGACTCTTTGTTTTACCTGTCAGTTGCTGCACATGTTTTGCCGTGTGACTTGCAAAATGCAATTCGGCAATTTACCTCTTGCTTTTCCGCTGTAACGATGTTGTTGTTTTCACGCGCTACCTAGTCGACGCTTCATCATCAGTATCGGTGGGAGAGTTGTTGTTACGCTATTTCCACACTCAAACCTGCCGACGCACCGTCAGCAATATCGGTGGGAGTGGAGTGTTGACCGGATACGTGTTTACCGGTGTTAACTACATTCAAGTTCTGGGATTGTATAGACGCTGGTTGATCGTTGATTACCAGGATGCCATTATCAACTTCCTCAATAGCGGGAACGTTATCGGCGGATTTTGACTTACATTTTGCGGAGTGTTGGTTAAGTAGTTGTAGTGTACAGGGGCTTTCCTTCAGAGGCTGACAAAAGTTCGCCGCTACAGCTTCCTTGCAGTTGTAGAGTGGAATGTATCTACCATTACATTCAGCAATAACGTCTGTTTCTAGAGAGATAATTTTCCCGTCATGGATCACTGGCAGCAACTTTACATTATTACAAAATCTGTCTATTTTTGGGAATTTAATAACAAAGTAAATGCAATTCGTATCTTGAAATATCTTAATTTTAGAAATGGACAATAAATCACTTATGCTAATATTTGCTGAGTGTTCAGCAGCTAGCAACCCATTGATCTCCATACCATTTAGCAGGATAGGGTTGACGATATTTAACCTGCCCAGAGTGATTGACGTTAAAATGGTTTCCAATTCCATTATAACTGCTCTATTTCTGGTTCGTCCTACGTCCATGATCACATATACCATAGCAATAGGTAGCAAATGACGTGACAAATAACTTTTATTTTATACATTTTGCCATGAGATGCGTATTTCAGGCGCTAGGTAGACAATTTCACGATTTTAGGCGAATTTCCGAAATTTCAAGGCCGGAGTTAGAATTGAACTTTTTCAATTGAAAAGTAAAGTCCTCTCTCGACGAACAAAAGCTAAACTCTATAAGTCGCTCATAATTCCCGTCCTGCTATATGGTGCAGAGGCTTGGGCGATGACAGCAACCGATGAGTCGACGTTACGAGTTTTCGAGAAAAAAATTCTGCGAAAGATTTATGGTCCTTTGCGCATTGGCCACGGCGAATATCGCATCCGATGGAACGATGAGCTGTACGAGATATATGACGACATTGACATAGTTCAGCGAATTAAAAGACAGCGGCTACGCTGGCTAGGTCATGTTGTCCGGATGGATGAAAACTCTCCAGCTCTGAAAGTATTCGACGCAGTACCCGCCGGGGAAGCAGAGGAAGAGGAAGACCTCCACTCCGTTGGAAGGACCAAGTGGAGAAGGACCTGGCTTCGCTTGGAATACCCAATTGGCGCCACGCAGCGAAAAGAAGAAACGACAGGCGCGCTGTTGTTAACTCGGCTATAATCGCGTAAGCGGTGTCTACGCCAATTAAGAAGAAGAAGAAGTTGGAGTTGAAGATGCAAACCGATCTCAAAACAAAAAGTTGCATTGGAATCAGGAAGTACTAAGGCAACTTTTCCGCACTATTAGAAATCCCGAATCGAAAAAAGTCCGGAATCGACCCACCCTAGTGTGTGGTGCCACCGGATGTGGTATATTGTGAGTTCGTCTTTAGGGTGCGCCAGTTTTTCACGGGTACAGTGGGGGAGGCTTAACTCATTTAAACCTCCTGGGTCTCCCTAGGCGATTTTTGCCTAGTATTATACATTATGTATGTACTAGACTTCTGCATGAATGCACCCATAACGGCAAATGAATTACTTATTCTAGAAGTGGGCACACTTCTTTTTCTGCACAGTAAAATTGAGTGAAAGTGAATAGGGAAATATTGACTGTATTGACAGGCAGTGTTTTCACTCACTTCATAGTTGTACAGCTGTTATTGAGTACAGCAAAATTGGTGTGCAGTTAACACACTGTACAGTGTTTTGGTGTGCAGTTTACTTTCTGTACAGTGAGAGAAACTGCATATCTGGTAGTAAGTCATATGCAAGAATAAGATAAAAGAAACATTGGTTTTATTTTTTCGGTGAAAACGTATTTATTATAAAACAAAGAGCTTAGCAACTAATAATATTTTAGTTCAAAGTAATTATATTAATTATTTTATGCTACAAATGATTCTATATTTAATTAATGGAAACGTTATTTTGTTTACCAAGTCTTCAGTGGTGGCAAGTTTTGAGCGCTTTTCGCTGACTAAATTTTTTTCTACAGAAAAAACCCTTTCAGATGCTGCACTGCTCGCCGGAGCTAATATCTTGCAGCTAATTTGGTAGAGCAACGGAAAACGGTCTTTGTTAATTGACCACCACTGCAGAACATCAAAATCTTCACTGTAAGCTTTATTAACATTTTTATACGTTTGAATTTCATCTTGAATATAGGATATAACGTTAGTGCTCTGAATAGGTTGGGAATAATCTACAAAAATATTATCTATTTCCTATGTGGGTTTGATTAAGTTTTCAATATCATCATTTTGGCTATTTATATTAATATCTATTATCATATCTTCAATGTCTTTGACAATCTATTCCTTTTCTAAATCTGTGAATTTTGGCAATTTATTTGTGGGTGGAAATAAAAATAGGGCAATGTTATGAAATTCTTTTAAATTGTCATGAACTATGGAATCAAAATATTATAAAAGTGAAATCTTGCATTTTTGTACAATTTCGATGTCCCTGTCTTTTGGAGTGGATATTTTTTTAAGTTATTAATGTGTGGAATAGTCAAATGCAATGTTGGATAATTGTTAACCTCCAGCTTTTTCGAACAAGCCTCAAACGAAGCAAGAAGTTTCACCAGTCCGCTAATATTATTTAAATTAATATCTTGAATTCTACATATTTCTTTTTTTCCGTCAAAACCTGAGAATTTTATTGCAACAAAAACTTACATTTTCTTGTGCGTTCACGAGCGTCGTTTTCCTTGCAATCAACGTTTATGGACGTGTTAATAATACTGAACTCATCTGCACAGTTGTATAATAGCACATAAACCAGAGAACGTATATTATAGAGAAGGTTCATGATGTCGAGAATTTAGGGATATTTCAATTTTGGGATATTTACTGTTTTGGATGAGTGCATTTCACCACAGAAAATTATTAGCGCATTTCACCACTTAACATCAGGGGCACGACAATAACAGAACTGAGTAGTTATTAGAGTCAATGGGAAAAAATATGTTAATATATATAAAAGAGAGCCAATATACGTTAAAGCTAATATAAACATATCTATTTATATGCAGGTGTTTTCTGGTTGGTTGGAAAAGTTCTTGTATTCTATGTATGTATATGCAAGTAGTTGGATTCCTTCTAATCCTAATATATTTGGGTGGGGAAATTGCGCCAAAAATGAAAGTTGAAAAAGAAATCGTTAACGGAATTTTAGTTCTGATAGAATTTCGTCGTGAAAAGTTAAGCTCGGTCGCCAATTCGTTTTGTGTTTTAAGTGAATTCTAAATAATTTTAATTAAAAAATGGCTAAAGTTAGGAAGTGTCGCGTTCGCGAGTGTGAGACAGAATCTTCCGGAAGATTCTTCTCATCCCCTAAAAGAGAGGAGGAGCTCTTGAAGTGGGTGGAAAATTTACGCATCCCACCAACGCAGGATTTACCCACCCACAATGCATTTGTTTGCATTAAGCACTTCGAACAAAGTGCTGTGGGTGTGAAAAAGTTGAAGGCACAAGCTGTGCCCACCCTAAACCTTGGTAAGTGATGTTTTTTTAAATCTAAAATTAGATCGTGTTAGATATAAAAATCCTGTGTTCATGTAAATAAGCGATATATGTAAATACATATGTGTATGAACATACATACATATGTACATATGTAAGTGTACATATGTATATAATAATAGAAGTGTTTTAAATTCATGATTGATGGTATGATTCAACTACAGTTTATAAATAAGAATAAATATTTTTCTATATCAAAAAAAGGAAAAATTTAAGAAAAAATTCATAAAATGTCAAATGGAAAAAATTCTGCTTAAATTGTAATATCAAACTGTTTGATTTGTATGATCAAACTTTAAACTTAAATCAGATTCTTTAGATTCTTACAACAGGCTCGTTTCTAAGCTTAGAAATATTTCATTCTAATTTTTATTTTCCAATTTCAAAGCTTTATATACTATTTTTCAAAATATCCTAAATTACTAAATTTATGTGCATGTGTGCAGGGGCGAATCCAGAGTAGAATTTTGGGGAGGGAACTATATAATTTTGTGCTTGTATCTCAAAGTTTTTTTCTTCGCGGAGGGTCACTTATGATGGAAATAATGTATTACTTTTAACTTTACCCCGTTGATCCGCGCCTGCATGTGTGTATGTTTATTTTGGCTATTGTTTCAACATACATATGTATGTATGTTGTGTTCATGTGCGTACACTTACAAACATTGTAATGCATGATAATGCATTTCATGTTCAATATATGCAATGTATAGTATGTTCAATATATTTGAATATAGATATTTAATATTTTTCTAATTAAAATTTAATTTAATTAATTTTATTTTTTCTAACTAAAAGAATTTTCGACAGATATATTATAAAATTGTTTAAAATTTATCAAACTGGAAACAGTGGGTTGAATTTGATTTAAAATTATATTTCAATTTTAATTAATTTTATATATGTATATACGTACATATTGGAATTTCTTTAAAATTTTTTTATGTACATAAATAGGATACGACGAACCCCCTAAGCATTTGTGGACGACTCAATTGCCGGTTCGAAGATGCTGCATTTCGAATTGCGTTAACAGGCAGAAAACGCTCTACAAATTTCCTAAAGAGAAAGATGTTCGAGAAAGTTGGGCAAAGGCTTGCAACTTAGTTGTGTCGCCTTCCGATAGTCTTTTTATTTGTCGTAACCATTTCGATTCGCAGTACGTTACCAAATTCAAACTATTGCCTGGGGCTTTTCCCTGTTTCAGATTAGGTTCAGCACTAAGTCGTAGCTCATCTAGTGCTGACTCAATTTGGGTGTGCCCGCCCGTTTCTAAAACTTATGGTTGTCCTGAGGTAGCTGTAGGAAGTAAAGAAGAGAAGGACGACATAACTTTGAGGGAATTCGAAACATATTCAATTTTAGAACAAAGGAGATTAGAATTAGAACCCCAAAATGACGACGTAGGCTATGCATTAGATAGTCGTGAACGATTTGCTCGATCGGCACGTTACTATCAAAGTAATGCGCTTAAATTGAATAAGAAGATCAAAGAGTTGGAGGATATTATTAAAGATTTGGAAAAAAGGTATCAAGACCTTAGTAAATGTGCAATAGTTGCGGATGTAAATTCAAGCAAAGATGCAGTAACATTCGCTAGGATGATCGTCGCGAAGCGCGCTATTTTCAATGACGAGGAAAGGGCATTGGCACAAAACATTAATTACATGTCCAATAAATCCTATAATTTTATGCGTGGCTATTTAGGTTTCGCTTTACCAAAGAAGAGCTCTCTTTTGCTATGGCGCCCCATAAAATATGTTGTCCCTGGGTTCGATGCCAATGTCTTGGGAAATTTAGAAAAAATTACAAAAAAAATGTCCATTTTAGAACGAAATTGCGTTCTATTATTTGATGAAATATCAATTAAGACCGATCTAACATACAATACAGTTAGGGATGTTATTGACGGGTTTGTGGATTATGGGGAAGGCCATCGTGAAATGAAATTAGGTAGTAAGTGTTGTTTTTTCATGATAAAAGGGTTGAGTTCCAATTGGAAGTATGTGTTTTCATATTATATTTCCAAAAGTGGACTTCCTATATTCAAATTACATGAAATTTTGAATAAGAACATCACAGCACTAAAGTCAATTGGTCTAAACGTAAAAGCTTTAGTCTGTGATCAAGGGCCCGCTAATACTTTAGTTATGAATTATTTAAATATTTCTGAAGAAAAATCCTTTTATTTGCACGAAGGCTCCAAGATATATTGTGTATGACTATTGCCATCTTTTAAAGTCCGTCCGAAACACAATTATGAAATATGATATTTCAACTCCAGATGGAATAGCCAGCTTTAAAGTTATAAAAAAAACTTTACTCCATAGATCAGGACAATACCTGTTTCAAGATATGTCCAAAACTCAGAGAGGCCCACGTATATCCTAGCGTTTTTGAGAAAATGTCCGTAAAACGTGCAACCCAAGTTCTGAGCAATTCGGTTGCGGCTGGCATAGAAATGGCCGATAGTTAAAATTTATTCGGCTCCGACGAATATATATTAAAATGTGCAAAGCCTACGCAGTTATTTGTTAAAAAAATGAATGACCTGTTCGATGATCTAGACTGCAAAAATTTTGTTTCAAAAAATCCCTTAAAATATCCGTTATTAAAGAACGACTCCGGGAAGGTCCAACGCCTCTATGAATACATTAATTCTTTGAAATCAATCAAACTTCCGAGCACTGCTCACAGTAGGTGTGTAGGTGGGTTCTGTTCCACAATTGTTGGAATGATTCAGTTGAGCCAAGAATTATTTAGGGATCAAAAGGAATTAAGTTTTATATTCCTTGGGAAAATGAATCAAGATGTGTTGGAACATTTTTTTTATAGAGTCCGGGCTAGCCAGGGTATCAATACCCATCCGTCACACCACCAAACAGTGCATTTTTCGGGATGCATGGGCAGTTGGCCACCAAGATCATGCGATTTAACGCCTTTAGACTATTTTTTGTGGGGCTACGTCAAGTCTAAAGTCTACAGAAATAAGCCAGCAACTATTCCAGCTTTGGAAGACAACATTTCCGAAGAAATTCGGGCTATTCCGGCCGAAATGCTCGAAAAAGTTGCCCAAAATTGGACTTTCCGAATGGACCACCTAAGACGCAGCCGCGGTCAACATTTAAATGAAATTATCTTCAAAAAGTAAATGTCATGAACCAATCTAACGTTTCAAATAAAGAACCGATGAGATTTTGCAAATTTTATGCGTTTTTTTTTTTTAAAAAGTTATCAAGCTCTTAAAAAATCACCCGATATATGTATGTATAATTAAGTGTGCAAGTAAAATATATTAAAGAAGGCATGCTCGCCATATTTGTAAATTTGTTTGCATGCAGCATATTTATATAAATATGTACTTATGTATGTACATGTAACTTTTTCTTGCGCATAGATCGACAAGCAAAATAAGCAAATGTTTACTCAGGACATATGTACATACATACATATATTATTTTTTTGCCGCATTTGTCTGTATGTTTACCAAAGCAAATACGAGCTACATATGTACATACATATGTATGTATGTACAAACATTCATAAGGGAATAACAAGTGCCGCACGCATCTTTCCGCATCTCCGTTGTCACGACAATCAATGGCCGAAGGTCACGTTTCGTCAAAGAGTCAATGTGTCCGAACGACTGACGCGACGACTAGGCGTCATAACATTGTGTTATTGTCCAAGCTGTGCCGAAAAAACAAACGAACGAACGCCAACCGTCGCCGTTTCCCTTGCCGCTACAACAGCTTCGCCAACAAACTTGCGTAAATATGTATGAAGATGTATGAGCGTGCATCATATCGACACAGATTTTTGCCACCCACGGCAAAATATTTTAGATTTGGCAAATATTTTAAATGGACGAGAACTTTGTTGCCACTTTTTGTTACTCCTTTCTGTGTTTTGCTAGTTTGCGGGATTGTCAGTTTTCCAGCAGTACAAATATCAGAAATTGTTCAATTTATGATTTTTAGCTTTAGCCATCGTCGCGAAAAGACGCTTGCCGGCAAAGCCATGATCGGGGAGACACAATGGTGTTTGCCTTTATGAATGAAGCAAGTGTGCCTGTTGAAAATACGCTTGCGTTCATGAATGAAAATGTTGTTGTTGCGTGTTGTACTATAAATTTAGGCATTGGCTATTTGGCGGCCATATTGAATTGTGACTCTGCTGATGCTTTTCGAGACGATTGTTGTCTTTTGTTGGTGACATATTTACATGTGTATGCCCTTGTATGTATGTAGGTTTGTGTATACATTATTTGCTCGGCAATATGTACATGTATATACATATACATATTTACATATGGATCAGTGCGTGCACATTTTATAACTGTTAAGTGATAAATTATTTAAATTTGAATTTTACCTACATACATACATACATATGTATGTATGTATACGTATCTGGAGATACATGATTATGTAAAGCGCTGAACACATAGAGAGCGACAGACTGCAAACTACATCTGTCAAATATTGAAATACACACGTTCTTAAGGGCAGTGTTATATTGACAGCTGCACGACTACACGACTGCAGGCCGACAGTTGTCGTTCTCGCTAACTTCAATATCCTCCTATTTTTGCCAACGACAGTAGGACGACAGTAGAGTTGACAGTAGAATGGAAGATAGAAAGAGGAGGTAGAGTGGTGAGGCCACTAATATGTAAAATGTAAAATTATTCACAGCTCTAACAAACTTGAAGTTATTTTACAAATAAAAGCATAAAATAGCTATATTATAGCTCTATTATATCATTTGTAATAACAATTGATAATTTAACGCAAAAATATTGACCTATTTACTTATTTTTTGCATAAAAAATTTCATTTGAACAAAATATTAAAATTTCATTGAAGTGAAAGGTATTAGTATGGCCACAACGAAATTGTGTACATGCAAAATGGACAACTGTGTTGTCTTGTGTACATGCCGGCCATTGTGTTGTTGTTGCTACTCAAAATGTACATGTAGTAAGATGAACAACGACGTTTTCAGTTCACTGTCGTGCTGCAGCAGTCTGTCGCAGTCATTGTATTCACCACTTAAGACAAATATGATGACAAATAAACAAATGTACATATGTAATTAATAGCGTGATTCTGTAACCAGTCTCTAGTCTCTATTTGAGACATTTTGAGGCAAAGTCTCAATTTGAGACTAGTTACTATTCTCTAAACAGTCTCTAGCGTTAGTCTCAAAATATTGAGACCTGGTAGTTAGCAGGTCACAAAACTAAAAAGAACTCTTGTCTGCCATTTTGAATATACTGAATAGAGATCATCATAGATATTAATCGATTGTCGTTTCTTTATATTTTGTAAGCAACTCAAACATGAAAAGGTTGAAAATAAATCAAATTTACATAAATTTCGTAAATATTATGAAACAAAGTCAACATATATTTTTATTTTCATTGATAATTATGTTTTTTGACTATGTTATAGAAAATTTAATATTTGTTATCGACATATTTATTTTCATTCAAATGTAAAAACATCTCTGAATAATGAAATGTAATAGATTTTGTGACTGTCACTTACAGAATAGCAATATCATCTCAAGTCTCAAAAATTGTCTCTAACTTAAAATCTCAAATTTAGAGACTAGAGACTGTCTCAAGTTACAGAATCGCACGGTAAATATGGTATACATATGTTGTAACAAATACAATTTTTATTAGCAACAAATATAATACAACAGTATTTAGCAGAAAAGTATATTGTGTAAATATTAAAGAATTAATAAGAAACATAAGGTGTTCAAGTCCAAATAAACTATAAATATTACTGTGCATATTTATTTTTTTATTAGAATGCTATCAGTTTTACATGCAAAATGATATTCAGATCAATACATATGTAAGTATATATGCTTGTATGTAAACGTATAAAGCGCACACATATCATAATATGTACATACATATATATTACTAGTCTTTTTTATATATTATTATAGTATTTTACACAGATATGTATGTACATGTCTACTATATCAAACATAGGATATAATTAAAAATTTGGTCTTATTTTAACATTGAGTAAAATATTGTCTTATGTAAAATAGTTAGTGGCTAAATGAGTAGCGACGTCGCATCAGATTTACATAATTTCACCACACCAAATCACATTAACACACACACGCACATGCACCAAAACACGATGACATTCTATGTTCTAATTAGAACAAAAGGACAAGAGAAAGGCGCTCGCGCACCTTTTCGTTGATACGACGTCGACCAAGCAGCATCGCTTTTCGCAGCCTCGCAGTATTCCGGTTCCCTTTCGTTACCCGCGTTTATATATTTAAAGTTTTAATTTCATATTAAAGTGATATTGTTAAACATTTTCATCATTATATACATATGTATGTTATATATATGTATATATGATATATACATATATTTAAACATTTAAACCCCTGTTTAAAACTAATTTTATAACAACTCTTAAGTGAGTTTTCAAATAAAAGGTTTATAACGATTTGCGGAATTTGTGCATTTTGGTTTTTCTTTAAAGGAAAGTGTGAGTGGCCTAGAAGGTGAGTATGTGTACATGGTCCTTCGAGCCATAAAGAAAGGCACTGTGGCTAAATAAAGTCAAAAAAAAAATAAGATTTCGGAAAAAAAAGTTACTAAAAATCTTAACGTGTGTGAAAGTGCGGTAATAAAAACCGAAAAGGTAACAATAAGTGACAAAACTAAATAAAAAAAAGCAAACAACAAAGCAAACATATCTGCCAAAAACCAGTTTTGGATACAGCAAGACAGTGAAAATAAAATATAGTTCATACATATATACATGTACAAGTACTGTGGTACAAAAAGTGCATATATATGAAAAAACAAAAAAAAAGATAAATATTAAATAAAGTGCTGTGCAAAAAACATACGTATACATATATAATTACAAAATAATTAAAAAATAAAAATTTAAAAACATAAATTGCTGCGTCTAGGCCACCACAAAACAAATATAATAAAAATTGAATATTAATAAGTTTTTGAAAAACCATAAATAAATAAAATAAAGGAACAAAATTTTACAAAACTTAAAAGAGTTATCCAGTGGGAATAGTGCACACATATAAAACAGCAAAAAAAATTATAAATAAACTAACATTTTAAGAATACGGTGCTGAAAAAAAAAAATTTAATAATAATAAATATAAATATTAAAAATTCATAAAAGCCATAAATCGGGCGCGCTCTAACTATAAAAATACTAATAATTATAAAACAAATCGGGCGCGATATAATAAAAAAAAAAAACCAACATAACAACCAACGCATACCTACATGCATACATACTCTACAAAGGAGGAAACAGGAGCAAGAGGACACTAAACAAAGGAGGAAATTAGGAAAGGAACCTTAAACACAGGAGGAAATAGGAGAACACTAAACACAGGCGGAAACCGAAAGCGGATAATATTCCCAAAATTATATAAATACATACATATATGTACTATATTCTCCCCAAAACTCCCTTGAGGCGAGACAAAGTAAGTCGTTCAATTTTTTGTGCACATATGTAAATATGTATGATATCATACGGTTTTATCAAATATAAAACCTATGTATATAATCCGTTTGAACAATTTCTAAACGGGAACAAAATATAGTTGAAAAAATATATCATCCGTATATTTTTATAAATATATAAATACAAAAGGAAATCATTTACTGCCTCCTAAGCTTACCCTTGTGTATACAAACACACCCACTACAACAGAAAACAAACATATTATATTCAAGCATTTACTTGCAAATCTTCCCAGCAATACCCCTTCTGTTTCTTCAAACAGTAAGCAGGATTGCATAAAATAGGTAAGCGAAAGGCATAAAAAGCAAAATTTCCAATGCGAGAATAAATACAAACATACATATTTACATATGCACTTACCCAAAGCATACTTAAAATACATAAATGCAACAAACATAAATTTGTACTTACAAACACATACAAACAAATTAATATTAATATTAATATATATATTAACATTAATATATTGAAGCACATACTTGCTAATCCGCAAGTGCAGAGGCTAATGACCTGCACTTTGTTCATTTTCTTTTCTCGTTATATTCTAATCGCGCAAACATAAGTACATATACATATACATTAGGATGATTCAAAAAAAATTTTTTTTTTTTTTTCAATTGGTACTCGCAAAAATAGGTTCCTAGACACCTCTAAGAAAGCCTCTCCAAATATGAGTTTTTAATTGTAACGGGAAGGTCCTCCGCCTAACGGTTTTCTATTTTTTCTATTATCAGATAGAAAAATTTATATCTCGCTTCCAACTACTTGAAAAAATATCTTGTCAATTAGGTTTTGTAGGAAATTGAATGCTCTAAAATATGGTGGTATTTTTTCGTAAACCCAACCGTTTAAAAGATATTAACGGTTGAAATTTGACTATTTTTGGAAAAATTCTTTGTTTCTTATTAATTTTATAACTCAATGAAAAAAAATTATTATGAATGATAAAACACATAGTTTTGTAGGAAATTTACTGCTCTATAAAAATGGTCTACTATGATTTTTCGATTAAGTTAAGCGTTTACGAGATATTCATCGTTAAACATCAATGCATATTAAGGTGGATCAAAAAAAAAATTTTTTTTTTTTCGTTTGGTACTCTGAAAAATAGGTTCCTAGACACCTCTTAAGAAAGCCTATAAGTTTCATCTATTCATAATAATTTTTTTTCATTGAGTTATAAAATTCATAAGAAATGAAAAATTTTCCCAAAAATAGTCAAATTTCAACCGTTAATATCTTTTAAACGGTTGGGTTTACGAAAAAATCATAAGAGACCATATTTTAGAGCATTCAATTTCCTACAAAACCTAATTAACAAAATATTTTTTCAAGTAGTTGGAAGCGAGATATAAATTTTTCTATCTGATAATAAGAAAAAATAGAAAACCGTTGGGCGGAGGACCTTCCCGTTACAATTAAAAACTCATATTTGGAGAGGCTTTCTTAGAGGTGTCTAGGAACCTATTTTTGCGAGTACCAATTGAAAAAAAAAAAAAAAAAATTTTTTGAATCACCCTAATATACATATATGATATACATACTGTATACATATATTCGTTATTCTTTTAGCATACGTTACATACCCTGATTTAGGGGGTATATCCGAAACATAAAATAACAAATCTTAAATTATTAGAAGCTGCGATAATAGCTAATTACAAAAAATAAGCGGTGCGGAATTTAAAAAAAAAAAAAAAAAAATTTAATAAATAATAAAATCTTATGAACGACAAATATATTAGTACATACTTATATAGTACGTACTCTAAGCCCGTATAGGCAAATATTATTTAACAATATCTCCTTGTTCTTTGTATTACACAAACAAGCGGGATTAAATACCAACCAATTTAGCACATCATATGCACGTCAATACGCACATAGCGAGCACATATATGTACAAAGGTTATTGACCTCGTATACCGTCTGTACGAGTACTTATATACAAGGACACACGGATAAATCCGTAATATAAAATATATAAAAATAAATATAAAATCGCAACTATTTAAATACAATAGTGCGGTTAACAAAAACGATTAACGCGTATTTGAGTAAATTTACGGGAATAACAACTCTTATTTACTTAAAAGAGTTTTCGGTTTTCGGTATTTATCAGAAATATCTCATCAAATTTTAATTTTAAATTCTTATTTATTCTAAATGAGCACAGATTCAAAAGAATCTAAATCAGGTCAGTTTCTTACCATTCCAAAAATGGCTGACGACGATAAACAAAGCACACCTGCAGAAGCTACACGCTCTAAGCACGGTACAAAGCAAAAGAGATCAAAAGATCATATAATATCGAAATTTATCACTGAAAGTGATAGCTTTATAGGATATTGCACACGGTTTCAAGCTTCCCCTATTACTGACATTACGGAATCAGTTTTAAATATAAAATTAGAAAGTGTTAACAATCTATGGGCACGCCTTCTGGCAGCGTACGATACAGTACTAGATACTGACGACGCAGAACTCCCAGAAAACACAAAAGCTTCGGCGACAGCCAAGTGTGATAACTGCCGTGATCAGTACGAGTTGACAAAGGGAATGATAACTGAACAAATAAGTTTAGTAAGGCCAAGTAGAGCCACTACTCCCCCTCCCAGAGTAGTTACAACCCAAAAAAAAAGACCTAGATAAAGGCATGTATCTAAAAGTACCAGCTTGTGATACTGAAGTTTTCAATGGATGTTATGACCAGTGGCCGTCCTTCCGGGACATGTTCACTGCTGTTTATATAAACCATCATAAACTTTCACAAGCACAAAAGTTATACCATCTCAGGTATAAAACAAAAGGGAAGCAGGCAGTATCGTCAAGCAATTCGCTTTAAATGACGAAAATTTTAAACTGGCTTGGGAAGCACTTGTCGAAAGGTACGAAAATGAAAGGGTTATGATAGAAAACCCAATAAAACTTTATTGCATTTGCCAAAAATCAACAAGAAACTAGCCAGGAATTTCAAAACTTACACTCCACAGTGACAATTGTTTATCAGTGTTAAAAACACAAAATATCTCCACAGAATCGTGGGACCCTATTATAGTAACCATTTGCGCAGAAACACTGCCTGATGCTGCGTTACTACGATGGGAACAATCACTAGTGGAAAGAAAAATAATGCCCACCTGGCAACAGATGAAAACATTCCTCACTGCTCAATACGAGATAGCTGAGCGAATAGACAAAAAAACTATAAAGCCAAAAAGTCATCAAAATGAGTCAAGTAAAAACTTGTTCAAACCCCAAGCCAGTAATAACATACAATATAATAGACACGTTAATAAAAGTCACACATTCGTGTCAAATCAAAGTAGTCAATGGCAATCATTGTGTGAACTCTGTAAGGGAGGTCATAAATTAAGATCTTGCGAGAGATTCAAAAAATTATCCGTTTCAGATAGAAACAATCTGGTCCGTCAACACAAACTTTGCATAAACTATCTGTCGAATTCTCATATGACAAAAGAATGTGAAAGCAAATTCAATTGTGTATACTGTCAACGAAGACATCACTCATTGCTTCATGTTACCAATTTTCAAAATGTGAAGAAAATCATTTCAAAAAACCACGGGTTAGTCGCTACAACTACATCAAGTAATCCCGAAACCTCAAATCCCGAAAAAGGGAAGAACAACCATGTTGCTCTAAAGCAGCAAAAATTCAAGCGCTTCATTCAGAAAATGAAAGCAAAATTCTTTTACCCACTGCGGTCATCACCATTGAACATAAAGGTGATTTATTCAAACTAAGAGCGTTAATAGATCAAGGCTCTCAAAGATCCTTTATATCATCAAAGGTTCAAAATCGGCTAAAATTGCCAATAAAACATTCCAATTTTCAAATTTCGGGAATGGGCGGAAGAATTATTCAAAATTCTAATAAAATATGCCCAATCACCATAGTTTCTCCAAATGCGGATATACGAATAGATGCACAAGCCATCGTTCTACCGCAACTTACAAATTTGCTTCCAAGCTATGAAGTAAATAAAATACACTGGGAAAAATGCTCACATCTCAAATTAGCAGATCCCAACTGTCATACCCCATCACAAATCAACATATTATTAGGCAGTGACTTAATACCTCAAATAATTCTTGAAGGTATAGAGAAAATCTCCAATAAATTGTTAGCCCAAAATACAATCTTTGGGTGGATTATAAGTGGCCAAGTCACGGAAAAATAAATTCTTTCACAACACAAGTGGAAGATATCACAAACGAATACTTAAATAATGAACTTAAAAAATTCTGGGAAGTGAAGAAGTACCCCAGATTACCAAACTTTCAGAAGAAGACCAGGCATGCGAAGCCTATTACCAGTCCACAACAACAAGACACGAACATGGTCGTTATGTCGTGCGACTGCCATTCAAATCCACCTTTCTAGAAACTATAGCTCTAGGCCACTCTAGAATCTCAGCAGTCCAGCAATTCCTAAGCATGGAAAAAAGCCTGACGAAGAAAAATGAGCTAAAATCAGCATATGATAATGTGATGGAGGAATATCTTGACCTCAATCATATGGAAGAAACTGTACCATATGAAAAAATATCCAAAGGTAGATATTTATCTTTTTACCTTCCACATCATGGGGTAATAAGACCAGATAAAATCACAACGAAAGTACGAGTGGTGTTCAATGCCTCAAAGTGTACGAGCTCAGGCAAATCACTCAATGATGTATTATACACAGGGCCAATATTACAACCTGTTCTCTTGTTGCTAATACTAAATTGGCGCATGTTTAAATACGTTTTTAACGGGGATGTTAAGAAAATGTATAAGCAAATTCTGGTGCATGAAGATGACCAAGATTTCCAACGCATAGTCTTCCACAATTCAATTAATAGTCCAATTAGCGGCTACAAACTTAAAACAGTTACCTTTGGCATCAACTGCGCACCCTATTTAGCCATTAGGACATTACATGAAGTTGCAAAAACTTGTGAAACAAATTTACCTTTAGCAACTTCCGTGTTGCAAACTCAAACATATGTGGATGACATTTTATCAGGTAGCCACAATATATCAATAGCGTGCGAATCATTATCTCAAGTGATCAAAGCACTAAATTCAGCAGGTTTTCCCCTAAAGAAAATAACCTCAAATCATCCCGAAATAATCAAAGATATAAGAAAGGAAGACTTATTAGATACTGACTTCCTTAAATTCGAAAAAGCTAGTACAACAAAAACACTAGGGATTCAATGGAATGCGATAACCGATCAATTCTCATATACAATTGAGTCAATATCTGCAATGTCCGCCATTACAAAACGACAAATCCTTTCCTCGGTGGCAAAACTTTTCGACCCCGCAGGATGGCTTTCGCCAATAATGATTCAAGCTAAAATTCTCATTCAAGAATTGTGGCAAGATGGCACTGAATGGGATGAACAGGTAAAACCTGTACGTTTAACAAAATGGGTTCAATTTGCTAACAACCTACATACTATATCAGAAATTCGAATCCCTCGATGGGTAAATTTCACCCCTAACATTAACGCAGAATTACACGGTTTCTGTGATGCCTCTGAAAAGGCTTATTGCGCAACAGTCTACATACGCACTCAGTATGATAGCAAAATAACTTCACATCTTTTGGTAGCCAAAGCCAAAGTTGCACCTTTGAAGACACTAAGCCTGCCACGGCTTGAACTAAATGGTGCTCTTCTGTTAGCAAAATTAATTTCAATAGTTCAAACCCATCTAAAATTAAACGATCACAAAATGTATCTCTGGTCAGACTCAGAAATAGTTCTAGCATGGTTGGAAAAACCACCCTATACTTGGAAGACATATGTATCGAATCGCATATCACAAATCTTAGACTTAGTTGGCTCAGCAAAATGGCAACATGTTGCAAGTGCAGATAACCCAGCGGATCTGGGGACAAGAGGTTGCAAACCACTTCACCTCACCAGCACTACACTCTGGTGGAACGGTCCCACATGGCTAACAGAATCACAAGAATTCTGGCCAAAGTCTCCTGCTCGGAATATCATACCTCCGGAAAGTCGGAAAATAGAAAATTTTCATATCACTCCAGAAGAGGATGATATTCTCCAAAGATTTTCATCATTTCCTCGAGCACTAAGGGTAGTCGCTTAAATGCACAAATTCATCCATAAACTTAAACAAAAGGTGAAAAGGATATCAAACGATCCTGACATACAACTAACATATTCCGACTTGCAACATGCCAAGGTCAGTCTAATCTTGTATACACAAACTCGCTATTTCAGCAAAGAGAAATCAAAGTTGCTTGAAAAGCGACCTCTTGAAAAGGGAAGCTCACTTCTCGTGTTAAACCCATTCCTGGACGCTAAGGGATTACTACGGGCAAATGGAAGACTAGCCAACTCCAGCCTTAGTTACAATGAACGACATCCTATCATTATCCCAGAGAAATCCCGTTTTACCTACTTATTTCTAATATATCTCCACCAGCTTACACTGCATGGTGAGCATCGCTTGATGCAACAAATGGTCCGACAAGAGTTCTATATACCGCGACTAAAGCCACAAATTAAAAGAACCATTTTCATGTGTAAACAGTGTACTATGTACAAGCACAAAATGCGTACGCAGATCATGGCAGCCCTACCACCTGAACGCTGCAACTATGCTTTTACCCTTTACCATCACTGGGGTTGATTTTGCTGGACCTTTCCAGATAAAGGCCTCAATGCTAAGGTCTTCCTCATTTAGGAAAGGGTATGTGGCTGTCTTTGTATGTTTTACAACAAAGGCAGTACACCTCGAGCTATGTTCGGATCTGACTACTGCGGCTTTTCTTGCAGCATTTGCCCGCTTTGTCGGACGGCGCGGATTTCCTTCAAAAATGATGAGCGACAATGGAAAAAACTTTGTCGGAGCTCAAAGAGCCACGGAAAAAGAGTTTTTACAATTCATGAAAGAAGTATCCCCCGAAATTGTCAAAAAATATGCACCCCAAGGGATCGATTGGCAATTCATTCCCCCATGTTATCCTCACATGGGCGGACTCTGGGAATCAGCAGTAAAGAGCTTTAAGTCCCATTTAAAGAAAACGGCTGGTAACCATAAATTCAATTATGAGTATTATGAGTAAACTCATTACTCACTCGTTTCGAAGCAGTACTAAACTCCAGACCTATCTCACCACTGTCGCAAGATCCCTCCGACTTCACAGCTTTAACCCCAGGGCATTTTCTCAAAGGAGCACCCATTCTGGCCATACCTGAGCCAGGCGTGGAGTCGCTATCCTTATTAAACAGATGGGAACGAATTAAAATTCTCCATCCTGACTTCAGCCGCCGATGGAAGGAAGACTACATAAAGGACCTTCACAAGAGATACTGGTGGAAAACTCAAGAAAAGGCACCAAAGCTTGGAAACAACTTCATTACGGTTCCGACGGTCATGTTCGAGTAGTTGATCTCCGCACTCAAACCGGAACGCTAACCAGACCGTTCGTCAAACTATGCTTTCTACCAACCGCCGAAGATAAAGAAACGTAATTACCGAAACCGCAATGTTAATAAATCAATAAATCGATAAAACATATAAACCGCTTACCAAATCGAAACCTCGAATAACATAAATGACACAAAAGACTTAACATAAATGTCTGATAAAAAAAAATGACATCCTATTCATGCCACATATCGTGGCACAAAAGTCCATATTATTGTAAATTTACCAATATCTTTCTAATATCATCATTTCTCTCACAGAGTAATATGGACGTGGATATGGCATCATCGTCAACGCCAACCATGCGCTCGGCAGTTTCCGCCCCTCGCTCCGAAGCTGCCCCAATAGCAGCACCCCGGACCAACATGGCACCGGCAGCGCCTCGAACAACAACAGGCGCCACCGCGACAAAGCCTCCGCGTCGAAGCACGCCAGGATTACCAGCGGATCTGCAACGAATTCGTTGTCCACTATGCCGCCGTCCGCATCGGCTATCGCACTGCGGTATCTTCAAAGGCATGCCGCCGATGCAACGCCAGCAGGTGGCACAGGCGCACGGGTATTGCCTGAACTGTCTGGCAACTTCCCATGCAACTCAGGAGTGCCCATCAAATAATCGTTGCCAAATCTGTGTGCGGGCTCACCATACGCTGTTGCACCGCACTACCAGACGCGACTCCGGGCGACCACCGGCTCCTCGCACCAGCGGTAACGTCAGGCGTTCTCACAGAACGCCTGTGACGGCTTACCGCCGGCGTGGACACTCTCCAGCAGAATCTCGTTCCTGGCGCCAAAACCGGACAACGTCAACACGGCGCCATCAGCTTAGGCCGCAATCCCGGCGGTCAACAGGTCTCAGCAGCGTTATAGCTACGCTACAGCAACTACAGCGGCTTCTAGGCTAAATACTCGCCTAGGGGGGCCGGGATGGCTAAATGAGTAGCGACGTCGCATCAGATTTACATAATTTCACCACACCAAATCACATTAACACACCCACACGCACATGCACCAAAACACGATGACATTCTACGTTCTAATTAGAACATAAGGACAAGAGAAAGGCGCTCGCGCACCTTTCGTTGATACGACGTCGACCAAGCAGCATCGCTTTTCGCAGCCTCGCAGTATTCCGGTTCCCTTTCGTTACCCGCGTTTATATATTTAAAGTTTTAATTTCATATTAAAGTGATATTGTTAAACATTTTCACCATTATATACATATGTTATATATATGTATATAAGATATATACATATATTTAAATATTTAAACCACTGTTTAAAACTAATTTTATAACAACTCTAAAGTGAGTTTTCAAATAAAAGGTTTATAACGATTTGCGGAATTTGTGCATTTTGGTTTTTCTTTAAAGGAAAGTGTGAGTGGCCTAGAAGGTGAGTATGTGTACAGTTAGTTAATTAATTAAACAGTAATCAATTTGTGAAAAATAATTTTCAAATCATTTCATATATGTATATAATTGCAGATAAACGGATAAAAATATAAGCCAAAAGGCCGGCATGCCGCTGTAAAATCGAAGTAGGTCTCTGAGTATAATTTTCATAAAATGCTCAGCTCTGATCACGCGCCACTGTTAAGATTTCTCCTTCTTAGCTAGCTATGGTGAAATGCACTCATCGCATTTTGTTAGCTTTTGACAGTTCACACTCTTCCGTCCGTTGTCCGTTGTCCGTTGTTGGACCTTCTCTATAATATACGTTCTCTGCACAAACTGTCCTTCTAATTTCGCTTGATGTACAGCGTATTAAAAAAAATACAAATGTAGTACTCACTCACGAAGAGTACAACCATATACTTTTCTCACTCTATGTGAGAACAATAAAAATGCTGTGGTATCTACTCCTGCCCTAAGAAGTATACTGTACAGCAAAGAATTAGTGCAGTATTTTTAACACTACTGTACAGGTCTGTTAAGCTAGATATGGGTACATTCATGTAGAAGTCTAGTATGTACATATGTATAAATTATTAAAACACTTGTTGAGTTTTAATCTTTTTTATACTCTCGCAACAAAGTTGCTAAGGAGAGTATTATAGTTTTGTTCACATAACGGTTGTTTGTAAGTCCTAAAACTAAAAGAGTCAGATATAGGGTTATATATACCAAAGTGATCAGGGTGACGAGTAGAGTCGAAATCCGGATGTCTGTCTGTCCGTCCGCCTGTCCGTCCGTCCGTCCGTGCAAGCTATAACTTTAGTAAAAATTGAGATATCATGATGAAACTTGGTACACGTATTCCTTGGCTCCATAAGAAGATTAAGTTCGAAGATGGACAAAATCGGACAACTGCAACGCCCACAAAATGGCGGAAACCGAAAACCTATAAAGTGTCATAACTAAGCCATAAATAAAGATATTAAAGTGAAAATTGACACAAAGGATCGCATTAGGGAGGGGCATATTTGGATGCAATTTTTTTGGAAAAGTGGGCGTGGCCCCGCCCCCTACTAAGTTTTTTGTACATATCTCGGAAACTACTACAGCTAGGTCAACCAAACTCTACACAGTCGTTTTCTTCAGACATTTCCATATACAGTTAAAAAATGGAAGAAATCGGATAATAACCACGCCCACCTCCTATACAAAGGTTATGTTGAAAATCACTAAAAGTGGGTTAACCGACTAACAAAAAACGTCAGAAACACTAAATTTTACGGAAGAAATTGCAGAAGGAAACTGCACCCAGGCTTTTTTTAAAAATTGAAAATGGGCGTGGCATCGCCCACTTATGGACCAAAAACCATATCTCAGGAGCTACTAGACCGATTTCAATGAAATTCGGTATATAATATTTTCTTAACACCCTGATGACATGTACGAAATATGGGTGAAATCGGTTCACAACCACGCCTTCTTCCAATATAACGATATTTTGAATTCCATCTGATGCCTTTTCTGTATAATACGAGTATATACATTAGGAACCAATGATGATAGCGGAATAAAACTTTACACAAATACGGAATTTGAAAAATATGTAAATGACGTATAATGAAATCTCGATTATCACTTTATCATGCGAGAGTATAAAATGTTCGGTGACACCCGAACTTAGCCCTTCCTTACTTGTTAATTCTCTTGTTTACACAAGAGCAGCCGTTTGTATCGGTCGAGTTATTACAACTGATTTGCTTAATAAAATATTGCGACGACTACGCCTAAATACCTGACTCTTTGTTTTACCTGTCAGTTGCTGCACATGTTTTGCCGTGTGACTTGCAAAATGCAATTCGGCAATTTACCTCTTGCTTTTCCGCTGTAACGATGTTGTTGTTGTCACGCGCTACCTAGTCGACGCTTCGTCATCAGTATCGGTGGGAGAGTTGTTGTTACGCTATTTCCACACTCAAACCTGCCGACGCACCGTCAGCAATATCGGTGGGAGTGGAGTGTTGACCGGATACGTGTTTGCCGGTGTTAACCACCCCACTCTTGAAATGAAGGCGTCCTCGGCTTCTTTGATGACTTTATTCAATATCACCATGCTAGTTCGTCTTCGTTTCACTAAGATTGCTCCAACTACAGAGATGACAAATAGGAGCAAGAGAAGTGCGCCCCCTGATTGTAATTAACGGGCGTTAACAAGATCATGCAACCTCGCTATGTGCCTAATGTTCCTCACATTTACTTTCTGTAAGTATGGTAACGATAGTAAACTAATCTGTTTGGTGAAATTTACATATTGTGCACGTGCAGCTTCGGGATGCGATCGAATAGTTTTAGCCCAGTTGACGTAGGTCGTAGTGTTTACCATAATCTCTGAATCAAATGTTACAAGGAAAGTTCCCTTCGTTAGTTTCGCCAAGTTCTGGGATTGTATAGACGCTGGTTGATCGTTGATTACCAGGATGCCATTATCAACTTCCTCAATAGCGGGAACGTTATCGGCGGATTTTGACTTACATTTTGCGGAGTGTTGGTTAAGTAGTTGTAGTGTACAGGGGCTTTCCTTCAGAGGCTGACAAAAGTTCGCCGCTACAGCTTCCTTGCAGTTGTAGAGTGGAATGTATCTACCATTACATTCAGCAATAACGTCTGTTTCTAGAGAGATAATTTTCCCGTCATGGATCACTGGCAGCAACTTTACATTATTACAAAATCTGTCTATTTTTGGGAATTTAATAACAAAGTAAATGCAATTCGTATCTTGAAATATCTTAATTTTAGAAATGGACAATAAATCACTTATGCTAATATTTGCTGAGTGTTCAGCAGCTAGCAACCCATTGATCTCCATACCATTTAGCAGGATAGGGTTGACGATATTTAACCTGCCCAGAGTGATTGACGTTAAAATGGTTTCCAATTCCATTATAACTGCTCTATTTCTGGCGGAGGCTAGAGAAAAGAGATCCCGTATCTATTTGAGTGATTTTTGCATTTTGTAGTAATTTGTTTACTGTCACTGTCAATTCGTTTATTTTCTTTTGTGTAGCTGAATTTATCGCTCTTTGTTGTTAGTTTGTTTCTAATATGGCATTGGTTCTGGTCACGAGCATTTTAAAGACGACGGAGTCTGGAGTCCCTGTTATGTATTTAAAAGCAGTCCCCAGAATATTTATACCTCTAGCGTACCGATGGTGTATTTTTATTGCGTCCAATAGTTGCAATATTTCATTAGCGTCGTTCTCTAATAGTCGTTTAATATGTGATTGTGGGAATTGGATCAGTAGTTCGTCTGTCTCCTCAGCTATTGTTTCGAATGTTGATAAATTAGTTCTATGAAATAGAAAGTCATGCTGCTCATAAACAGCTACAGCTCCGGATGTAATTGGAATGTAATTAGAGTTGGTATAGTCGAGAATTCCCGCGTTAGCTCGAAAGCTTAACGAAAGCAGAATGATCCTAAGGGCGACAGAAGGGAGAGCGGTCAGTGTCTCAAATTATTTTTGTGCACTTTTCGTTCATCAATTATAACAAATGTCCCAAGATCCTTTTGGATTACTTTTTCGATGTAAAGTTTTGAAAATTTGTTTCCTATTCTTTTATTAGTCTTCACATAAACTTTATCCCCTAGATTATACTGTCGTGCTTGTCTATTTTAATTATTTTTTTGTAAATCTTTCTGCTGAATACGTGTAAGTCTAGTTTTTATTTCCCTTACCTGTGCGGTTGTACTTAGCTGTGGCTAGCAGAATTAGCTCAATTGTGTTAGCGATACCAGTCTCAAGCTTCTGACAGCAGGCGATTTCCGTGAGGGTACTGTGGAATCTTTCTACCTGACCGTTCGTCGTACTATGGGCGGGGGGGTGTTGTAGATTTCGACGCCAAAGTGATTTTTAAGTATAGATTTAATGGTTTCTCAATTCAAAGATCTCTCATTGTCACAGACCAACACCTTAGTATTTCTGTAAAAGTTGTGAAATTCGTATATGGCTTCTTTAACATCAACTATGGCTCTAGATTTGATTGGAAATACTATTGCAAACTTTGAGAACTTGTCTATTGATGTTAGGAAATGTGTCTTATCGGTGGAATAAACGTCAACATGAAGGATTTCTCCGGGATATTCAGGTAAAGGAGTCGATCCTATTTCTGGGTTTGGGGGATGCCGTTGGTATTTGGCCTCGTGGCATATCTTGCAATTAGAAATTATTTCCCTCAAAATTTGGCGTATTTCGGGGAAATAATAACTTTCAAGGACTTGTTCCTGGTTTTCGCGGAGTGACCGATAAACTCGGTTATGTTCAATTTAAAGTATCTCGCGCTGGTCATCTTTGTTGAAGACATCTATTACCTGTTTGGTGGTATGACGGAATTTGGCGGCCGGATATGCCGTGACCAGCTCATCTTGAATCTTTGCCAAGATCACACTGCAATTCACACTGCAAGCCGTTCACAACATTTGGGTTGACGCATTGTTTTATAGTTTTCATCAGTTCCCCTACGTTATTGAACGATATTCGGTGCCTCATTCGGGGTTTAAATATAATTTTCGAGTTAAGCGTTGTGGAATTTCCTTCTTCAAGGACTATTTGATTCCGAAAACAATTTATGGGGTTCTTTACAGTGGGGATTGTTTGAGACAGCGACTCTTCGCTATTCGCAGCCATGCTTGCCGAGTCCATGTCGTGGTCTAATGCATTTATATGTTGTCGGGAGAGGGCGTCTGCGACGAAGTTTTCCTTACCAGGCTGCGGTGAAAACTCTTCAATAAAGGCACGCCATCTTTTCATTTTCGCATTCGGATTTTTATCGGATAAAGCGAATGTGAGGGGTTGGTGGTCGGTGTAAATATTCAAATTCTTTACGCCATACAAATAGTTACGCAGCTTTTGTAGAGCCCATACAATTGCCAGCAGTTCTCTCACATTGGTAGCGTAGTTCTCTTCGGTTGAAGAGAGGGTTCTGGAAATCATCGTGATAGGTCTTCCATTCTGTGACAGAACGGCGCCTATAGCATAAGAAGAGGCATCTGTAGTTAGATCAAATGTTTGCTTGTACTCAGGTTAAATACGTCAATACGTCTTCTGATGCAAGGATTTTCTTAATTTTATTAAATGCATTAAGTGCTTCTTCATCAAGAGTAGTTTGAATTTTCTTCGACTGATTAGCGCCTATATTTCCGTTTTCCCCCCTTAGGTACTTCGTTAGAGGTCTCGCAATCGAGGCATAGTCCTTTATAAACCGTCGATAATATCCTGCTAATCCTAGGAATGAACGCAGAGCTCTTAACGATTTTGGGATAGAAAATTCTAAAATGTCTTTGACTTTGTCTGGCATGTTTTGATTCCCTCCTTTGATACGGTAAAGCCTAGAAATTCAACACTTGCCTGAAAGAACTTGGATTTTGCATCGAAAAGTTTCAGTCAGGATTTGCTCAATGTCCTTACTGTGTTGTTCGGCAGTTTGGGAGAAAATTATAACGTCGTCTATGTAAACATGGCACGTTTTCCCAATTTCTTCTCTAAGGATATCGTCAATCGCCCTCTGGAAAATGCTAGGGGCATTTTTCAGGCCAAAGGGGAGCCGACAAAACTCGTACTTTCCATTATTAACTGAGAAAGCCATTTTCTCCCTATCCTTTTCCGCAAGTTTGATTTGGTGAAATCCTGATTTAAGATCTATTGTCGAGAAAAATCCAGCATTTCCCATGTTTGCCAAGATTACAGAGGAGTCCGGAATTGGGTATTTATCGTTTATTGTCTTAGTGTTTAGCTTTCTAAAGTCAATTACGAGTCGTGATCGCTTGTTGCCCCTTTCGTCTAAACCTTTCTTATCTACAACCCAAATTGGATTGTTATAAGGGGAACGGGATGGTCTAATGATTCCGTCACGCAACAGATCTGATATCTCCCTATTGACAAATTCCGCAGAAGCAATGGGGTATGGGTAACTTTTTGAGTAGACAGGTAAATCTTCCACGGTCCTTATTGTACCTACAATGTTGGTATTGTAGGGCAGTGCTTCATCTGGATCAGCGAAAACTTTAGCATGACGCTTTAGCAGTGTAGAGATATCAATATTGTTGTCCGAACAGTAGTGGTACAAGAATTTTTCCTTTCCACCGTCATAACTCAACGTACCCCTCTTCAGGTCAATACGACCATTTACCTCTTTTAGTAAGTCAAATCCTATAATGCCGTCAAAAGTTTCTAAACTGGGTAGGACAAAGAATTCAACATTCTTATTTAATATATTTATTGTACATTTTTTGTTTATTATGTCGGTACCGTGGATGGATTTAGCAGTCAAAGGGTTATTCACAGGTTTTATTCCCTTTAGAGCGTTAAGGTGCTTTACATAGCTCTTTGCAGCACCGGTGCCGATTAAAAATCTTATTCCTCTTCCCCAAGCGTCCTTTCGACATAGGGCAAGAGGGACTTAGTCCTAAAAAATTAACGTCGTCCTTTGGTTCGTCCGGGTCATACTCAGCACTCTTAAGTTCTGCGTCATAATATTAGCCATCATAGCCGGTATCACTCCAATATTCACTTTCTGGTTCATATTGGTCCTGGGTGAGATTGTTGATACGCTGAACTTTTTGTATTGGCAGCTGATCACTACCATGCTGCCTTTTCTCAGCTTTTTCTTTATTCAAGCCTGTTGACACGGGCTGTTGGCGATTGAATGTGCCGCCCGTATTTCCGTCATCTGGACGGTTTATCTTAGGGTAGGCTCCTTGATTACGGTACCTATCGGTATTACCACGGAGTTGCTGGGGTCTGTTCTGTCTGAGTCGGGAATATGATGGGTCTATGTCCATTGGTACTGGGGTTTGCTGAGTTAGAGTTTGTCCTCATAGGTGTTGAGGTACTCTACGGTATTAGGGTGAATAATAATAAGGGTCTAGGTTATGGGGTGCCTGCCTGTTAAAGGAGCATGCAAATGTTGATCTGGCTTGATTCGCTTCCAGTTCCTGCGCTAGGGCAAGTGCTGACGGAAGATCAGCGGGTCTAGAGGAGAAGAGAACATCGCACAAAGAGCGGTTGAGTCCCGAGATGAACACGCGAAGGGCATCATCGCGATATTTCTTGTTAAGTGATCCTATCAGCGTGGTGTCATGATTGTTTTATTGACTATCAGAGTCAACTTTCTCTCCACTACATCATAGAACTCCACCACTGATGATTTTCCTTGCCTAAGGGTCGAAAATTCTTGTTCAATTAAATAAATTGGTCTTTTGTCCGCATAGGCAAAGTCTAGTCGAGAAATGATAGCGTAAAAATTTAAAACTGTATTAAAAGAGGATAAAACGCTATCTGCGGCTCCTACTACTTTATTTCGTATTATGCCTACCGCTTGGTAGTGCCTTGAGCTCCCCGGATACGCTTCGAACAGCCTATAAGCAGTATGAGCTGCTTGTTTCCAAGACACATAACGGGTCGCTTCGCCTTTGAACTCCGGCAAGGTTTTCACAAGGTCCAAGGATTCGTCACATGGTATTCCGGGTTGAATAGTCACCGGTTCGTATTGGGTAACACGAACTGGTGTTTCGATTCTTGCTAACCTGTTTGTCAGTTCGTCAACCCGAGACTGAAATTCTCGCCGGGAATGCTCGGTCGCGGCACGAATGGCAGTATTAAGAAGAGCTTCTAGAGTTTGTGCGTCCATATTTAATTTTTTCTAAGTCAGTCAAGTGCTAAGTGGATATAGGGATTTCCCTTTCTACCCGTTACCCACCTTTACAAATTTAATTTATTATTTAAGAATTACCAAAAAGGATAGTAAAAAAAAAAAAATATTTTTTTTTACTTTTTTATTTTTTTTAACAAAGTTAGCTGCTAAATCACTCTACTCACATGAAATTTTCCATATCTCGATAAGCTATGTCACTAAATAAGGTATGATAAGGCAGCAGCACGATGATTCCTGGGGTTGTGATCCAGCAGCAGGAAGACAGGATTACGATGATTAGGATGCTTTATTTCTTAGAGCATTGGCTCCACAATTTCTCCCACGGTTAGGTAGTGTTTAAATTTCACAAAATAATATGTTTAATGCAATAAGAGTTTAATGAAATGGTTGCGGTTTGCACCATTTCTACGTAGTGAATTAATTTGCGGTTAAAATTTGTCAAAATAAAAAATTGTTCGTAGCTCTCACTATTTATGTAGTATTAATTAAGTTAAATGTTTTTCCGCGACTGTCGGGTGGACTCGAACCACGGCCTCGCACAGGATTTGTCCTTTATAAGGATAACACAAGAACTGCACTATGGCCCCACGTTGGGTGCTAATTATTAAAACACTTGTTGAGTCTTAATCTTTTTTATTTCTCTTGTTTACACAAGAGCAGCCGTTTGTATCGGTCAAGTTATTACAACTGATTTGCTTAATAAAATATTGCGACGACTACGCCTTAATACCTAACTCTTTGTTTTACCTATCAGTTGCTGCACATGTTTTGCCGTGTGACTTGCAAAATGCAATTCGGCAATTTACCTCTTGCTTTTCCGCTGTAACGATGTTGTTGTTGTCACGCGCTACCTAGTCGACGCTTCGTCCTCAGCATCGGTGGGAGAGTTGTTGTTACGCTATTTCCACACTCAAACCTGCCGACGCACCGTCAGCAATATCGGTGGGAGTGGAGTGTTGACTGGATACGTGTTAACTTATATGCGATTGCATGTACTTGGCGACCGTCGGCTATTTGGTGTTGGAGTCCTAATTGATCCATATTTACACCTTTGTGTAGAAAACGGCTTTCGTTTGATATGAATTTTAATAATGGGTTGTCAAAAAAGTCTTGCGGTATTTTTATTGAATTTTTTTTTTTATTGTAATTGAAATGAATTTTTGATGACTCATGCCCAGCTCTTGACCGATGCTACGGCTGCTACTATGCCGGTCTCTTTCACCAATTCAGCGATTTTATCGCAATTTTCGACGATAGGCCTTCCGGAGCGCGGCGCGTCTTCGACCACCTCTACACCAGAATGAAAACGTTGAAACCATCGTTGTGCGGTGGAAATGGAAACTGTATCGGGTCCGTAAACTGCACAGATTTTATTGGCGGCTTGAGATGCTTTTTTGCCTTTATCGTGG
Source organism: Bactrocera tryoni (assembly GCF_016617805.1). Classification (NCBI taxonomy): domain Eukaryota; kingdom Metazoa; phylum Arthropoda; class Insecta; order Diptera; family Tephritidae; genus Bactrocera; species Bactrocera tryoni. Next base: position 6,174 of record NW_024395840.1, on the reverse strand, counting down.
TAGTACTGCAAAATATGCCGTATTTTCTCTTTATTTTGCTCCATGTTTGCGACGCTATAACTCACGAACGACTTAAAAGAAACGACAATCAATCAAACCCGTGTTAGCGCGTGAAATGAGCTTTCCAATAAGGTATAGCATGACCTGATGCGACGTTTGAGATAAGCAACTTTATTTTGCGTGTTTATTTGATTTTGCTGCCTATTTATCGGTTTATTATGCGGATTATTGCCTTTTCCGCGTTATTTGCAATTGTTGCAAAGTTTTTTTTTATGATCGGCTTATTAAGGACAGCTACTCCACGCCTGGCTCAGGTATAGCCAGAATGGGTGCTCCTTTGAAAACTTTCCCTGAGGTTAGGGCTTTTAAATGAGAGAGATCTTTCGAAAGAGTAGCCGTGAATTGCGAACGGCTTCACTTTGAATTGTACTATATTGTGGTAATTTCCATCTACTTTTTTGTTTAAAGTGGAATGTTAAAGTTTTACAACAGATTCCCACCAACTACCCTTATGGGAAGCGCTTATGTAGGTGCGATAAGACCTACCTTTGCTTTTGGTAAGTCTAGGTGCGGCACTGTATCGCATTGAGAATATGGTGATCCCTTAACTTTCTTTTTGAGTTTTTGCTCATAATTTTAAAATTTAGCTATGAGGCAATATTGAACGAAATATCTCGATTTTTTGACTTTCAAGTATGTACAATTGAAGATATAAGCAATATTATTTACATTTTGCCATATTGAATTAGTAATTAGGTTGTATTCGTGGTATCGCTTTGTGTGCGCACATAGATGTTGCGCAATATGGATATTCAGAAACCGTATTGGCTTGGTATGTGGGGAATGGTTTCCCCATCACTGTATTTACATATAAGTATCTATTTTAGTTCGGTTTCATTTTTTCGTCCCATAAATCTTGCGTCAGTAATCATAAGTGCCGAAGGCCACCCAGGGGCCTCGAAAAGTGAGTATTATTGTCAGATTGAATTCTGACTTTGTTTTTTTCAATATGTGGGATGTTGCAGAATTGTGGCTCTAAAGGTAGTCGTGGGACGTACTGTCCATTATTTGATCGCGTAGATGTGGCCTTAGAGAAGTCTTCACAATACCGATCTTCTTGAGTTTTGTTCGTTATGGGGGTAAGTTTTCTTAACTTTTGAACTTTCCTTAATTGTGAATTAAGGTATTTGTTTGTTTTATACTCAACTTGAGTTGGTATGATGGTAACTAGTCCACTTTGTGTTTCGCTGTACAGTGTTTGAACTTTTTGTGCCTTTGAGCAACATGGTGCCTCTTGGCAACTTTTAGAATTGTAGGCTTCGGGATTTGCTTTTGCAATTGAACCCGTGGTTCTTTTTGTATATGCGCTTCTTTGTAGTGAGATGGGATATGTGCTGTAATGAAGCATTGTATGATGTCTTTTATGACAATATAAGCCTTTGAATTTGCTTTTGCAATTTTTATATGTAAGTATGCGCATGTGACAGGCAATTTGTGCAAAGTCTTTTTGACCTGACAAAATTATTGGTTTCTTTTCATTGATATTAAGTTTTTTAAACTTTTCGCAAGCTTTCAGCTTGTGCCCTCCTTTACACAGTTCGTTTATATTGTTCGGATGTGAATGATTGATTTTTAAAAAAGCTTCTGTTTCAATTGTTGTTGTTACTAGCTTGAGGTCTAATGAAACCTCGATTTAGGCCGTGTTGAACGTTTTTAGTTCTGACCGTTTTTTTTATCTACCCTTTCCGCAATTTCATATTGGGTAGTTAAGAAATCTTTCATTTTTTGCCACGTTGGACATTTTCTTCGTGATGAGAGCGATTGCTCCAACAAAAGCGATAATTTTTCTGGTCTGTGGGAATATTCTGTGTCGATAGAACCGACAAACAATTTGAAACAGTGGATTAAAGTTTTATGAATTCTTCACTTGTTTCTTTCTGAATTTTTGGTAAATTCATTAATATGGTCACTTGTTTGTCGACCAATATTCTTTCATTCTCGTATCGTTCTTTTAGAGCTTCCCAAGCCAAATTGAAATTGTAGTCATTTAGTGCAAACTGTTGACCACTACGCCTGCTTGACCTTTGGTTTTGTATCTGAGGTGATACAATTTTTGCGCTTGTGATAATTTAGGATGGTTTATGTACACGGCCATTGTTCATAACCTCCGTGAAATATTTCTGTATCCCATGCTGGCACTTTGAGATGAATGCCTGAACTCGCCTCTTAGCTTTGAATTTGTGGCAGCTCTACTCTCGGTTGTGGAGTATGTGGAATTGCTTTAATTAATCTCAATTGATCGGAGATCATAGCTCTCGTTTCTTCGTACTGGTCTAAGCAGTTTCCGAATTTGGAGCAAGCCGAGGATTTAAAACTTTCCGGTAGATCTGATTCGTCAGATTCTACGATTGCGTCATACGCAGCCTGGAGACGTGTCCAGAAATTGCCTAGATTTTCTTTTTTGATTTCTAATACCGATTCAGAATTGTCTTGAATCGGTGAAGATGAAAATCGAGTGCAGTATCGAATAAGACTGTCACTCTCAGCAATGAACTTAGTATATGAAATGTCTTTCAGCTTTTTTTGTTTTGTAGCACCTTGCTTTGATCGTGTAGCTTCAGCAGGTGTACATGGGCTCTTTTCTTCAAAAATCATTTTTTGTACTTTCAGATATTGTCTCGATTTAGATTCCTTAGAATCTTCGTTCAATTAGATAATAGGTGAAAATTGAAAATATGAGAAAGAAAAAACTTCTCCCAGTGTATTTCTGGTAACAATAAATACGTTTTGAATCTATAAAATAAAGCGTTTGTATTTTTGTTGTATACACAACGTATCGAATAACGAACGCGTATTTCGTTTTCCTTTTTATAAAAATCTGGTATTTTTGTTGTATACGCAATGTACGAAATAACGAACGAGTATTTCGTTTCCTTATTCCTAATAGTTGTGCTATTAGTTTGTTCTTGTTTTCTTTCTATTTTATTTATTGCTTCGTATTCCTAATAGTTGTGCTATTAGTTTGTTCTTTTTTTCTTTCTACTTTATTTATTGCTTCGTACTCCTTAGTTTATTTTTGCGTATACGGGCGATAATAAGAAAAGAGAAAAAGGTTAATGACCTTTGTATATGAAAAAGATTTTTATACCCTGAACAGGGTGTATTAAGTTTGTCACGAAGTTTGTAACACCCAGAAGGAATTGTCGGAGACCCTATAAAGTATATATATAAATGATCAGTATGTCGAGCTGAGTCGATTTAGCCATGTCCGTCTGTCTGTCCGTCTGTCTCTGTCTGTCTGCATATATACGAACTAGTCCCTCAGTTTTTAGGATATCTTTTTGACATTTTGCAAACGTCATTTTTTCTTCAAGAAGCTGCTCATTTGTCGGAACGGCCGATATCGGACCACTATAACATATAGCTGCCACACAAACTGAACGATCGGAATCAAGTTCATGTATGGAAAACTTTCACATTTGACAAGATATATTCACGAAATTTGGTACATATTATTTTCTAAGACAACAATGTAATCTCCGAAGAAATTGTTCAGATCGGTTAACTATAGCATATAGCTGCCATACAAATTGAACGATCGGAATCAAGTTCTTGTATGGACCACTTTCACATTTGACAAGATATATTCACGAAATTTGGTACATATTACTTCCTAAGGCAACAATGTAATCTCCGAAGAAATTGTTCAGATCGGTTAACTATAGCATATAGCTGCCATACAAACTGAACGATCAGAATCAAGTTCTTGTATGGAAAACTCTCACATTTGGCAAGATATATTCACGAAATTTGGTACATATTACTTTCTGAGGCGACAATGTAATCTCCGAAGAAATTGTTCAGATCGGTTAACTATAGCATATAGCTGCCATACAAACTGAACGATCGGAATCAAGTTCTTGTATGGACAACTTTCACATTTGACAAGATATATTCACGAAATTTGGTATAGATTATTTTCTAATGCAGCAATGTAATCTCCGAAGAAATTATTGTTAACTATAGCATATAGCTGCCATACAAACTAAACGATCGGAATCAAGTTCTTGTATGGACAACTTTCACATTTGACAAGATATATTAACGAGATTTGGTATATAATACTTTCTAAGACAACAATGCAATCTCCGAGGAAAATGTTCAGACCGGCTCACTATAGCATTTAGCTGCCATACAAACTGAACGATCGGAATCAAGTTCTTGTATGGACAACTTTCACATTTGACAAGATATATTCACGAAATTTGGTATATGTTATTTTCTAAGACAACAATGTAATCTCCGAAGAAATTGTTCAGATCGGTTAACTATAGCATGTAGCTTCCATACAAACGGAACACATAGTTACTAACAGAAATGCACCTGTGAAGGGTATTTAGCTTCGGTGCAACCGAAGTGAACGTCTTTTCTTTGTTTTTTTTTTTCGTTTGCAATACTGCTTGCTTGTGCTTTAACAAGAACAAGGGGTATTGCTTGAAAGATGCCGATTTGGTCTTTGAATATATGTATGTGAGAACAATTAGAAATACCAATACGTATGTATGTGCTGGTTTTGTCTTTTATTATTATTGTTTTTTTTTTTTTTTGATAATAAATTAAAATATTTGTAATTGCAATTACCGCTCCGATTAGTTTTTCTAAATTTTCAAATTAATTCACGAAACTTTAAAATAGTTTTAATTTAAATGTAGGAAATACCGTCATAGGCAAATTGTGTGCCGTATGTTTGTATGTACATACATATATGATTTTACAGTACGAATGACGCGGGAGAAGAAAATTGGTGAGATGCAGGTATGCACTCTAAGTACACATGGGAATTTTTGTAATTTTGTTGAAATTGATATTTATTATTTATACATACATATGTATGTGTGTATGTTGTTTCCAACTTTGGTTAGTACTTATATGTCAATATATGTATAAATAAATATAAAATATGAATATAAGTATTTGCATATATGTATGTATGTTGTATTGTATTATTCTTATTTTTTCTTTTACTGGTTGAATTTGTCCAAGCTTACTATTTGCGCAATCCTGCTTATACTTTTGGAGTATAAGGGGTATTGCCGGAAAATGTGGTCAAGTCGGCATACATATAGTATGTGCAAATAGGATATGTTGCCTCTTTGAAATTTTCATAGAAATGAAAACTGCGCTGTCAAACTGCAGCATTGATGTTTGACGATGAATATCTCGTAAACGCTTAACTTAATCAAAAAATCATATTTCACCATTTTTATAGAGCAGTAAATTTTCTACAAAACTATGAGTTTCATTATTCATTATAATTTTTTTTCATTGAATAATAAAATTCATAAGAAATAAAATATTTTCCCAAAAATAATCAAACTTTAACTGTTAATATCTTTTAAACGGTTGGGTTTAAATTTCCTACAAAAAAAGGAACAAGATATTTTTTCAATTAGTTGGAAGCGAGATATAAATTTTTCTATCTGATAATAAGAAAAAATAGAAAACTTTATGTAGGAGGACCTTCCTGTTACAATTAAGAACACATGCTTGGAGAGGCTTTCTTAGAGGTGTCTAGGAACCTATTTTTCCGAGTACCAAATGAAAAAAAAAAAATAAAAATTATATTTTATAGTAAATACTGCTCATACATATATTTGGAGGTATATACATATACATATATATTTAGATAGCGTACCAAACTGTTTTTCGGTTTCCCGGAAATTAACCGTAAGTTGAAACAGTTTGGTGGCAACCGTTTTCTTAAAATGTTAACCGACTTGAACACAGTTTTTATGGATATGAACTGTACTTTGATCCGCTTCAAGGGGCTAAGGGATGTTACTGCAATAATGAAGGGGGGATGTGCCGATGCCGGTGATCCGTTTCCTCTCCGTTTGTTTTGTTTTCGAACTGCTTCTTGTTGTGTTGTTGCCGATGTTGGTTTCCTTTCCTCTTTTTTTATGTTATTTATTTTTTATTTATTATTAAATTTTGCTCTTTTTGTTTAAATTAATTATACCCTTCGTTTGTCACGAAGTTTGTAACACCCAGAAGGAAGCGTCGGAGACCCTATAAAGTATATATATGAATGATCAGTATGTTGAACTGGGTCTATTTAGCCATGTCCGTCTGTCTGTATATAAGTTAAAAAAGTTTAGTTATTTTTCCTACATG
>NW_024395839.1:0-68445 GCF_016617805.1 Bactrocera tryoni | reverse complement strand
AGCAAGGAAAATTCGAAATAAAATCAGAATGAAAGATTTCTCACTTAATGTAAGGAATGAATAATCTTTGTTGAGTTTTTACACCGATGGTTTTATGAAATTGACTTTGCTTCATATTTTGAAAATTTGTAATATGAAGCAATGAGTGGTGTCTTCTTTGACAGCACATACAATTGAATTTGCTTTCACAGTCTTTTGACCCGTGAGAATTGGACAGACAGTTGATGCAAAGCTTATGACGTCGGACACTATTATTCTTACCTTAAACAGACATTTGTTTAAACTTCTCGCAACATCTTATATTATGACCTCATTTACATTTTTCACATAATGATTGCCAATGATTTGTTTGGTTTGACACGAATGTTTGTCTTCTATTAACGTGCCTATTATATTGTATATTATTGCTGGTTTGGGGTTTAAAAAAGTTTTCATTCGAGTAATTTTGATTATTTTTTGGCTTGACTATTTTTTTGTCATCTCGCTTAGCTATTTCGTACTGAGTTGTTAAGAGTTCTTTCATTTGATGTCATTTTGGCGATTTCTTTCTTTCCACCAGTGATTGCTCCCATCGCACATAGGACTATTTTCCTTCAAAAACCGGACAAAAATGAAAATTACAAACTTCAGCGATGCTACTCAATATTTATTTTTTTAGTACCTAGGAAACCGTTCTACAATGAACCGATTAAATGAATGACCTTCAGCCCGCTATATTGCCACACAAGTAGTCGGAGCCTAGATTTCGTTCAGAACGCACGTGCTTATTCGATAGTTCTCGGAATTGCAAGTGGTTTTTTGTGTTGCGTGAAGTGCATTCTGGAATAAATTTTTTATGGATTCTGAACAACAGGGTATGTATTTAATATTAATGATATAAATATTAATTTAGTTGATGTATTATTTTGTTTTTTTTGGGAAAACAATGAATCATTAAAAAAACTAAACTATTTTTTGTAATTTTTTAGAAATTAGGGTTTTTGTCATAGTGTCGGGAGAGGTCGAGCTTTGATTTATTTTTCTTAGTAAGGTTTCTACTTAACATATAAGCTTAAACATTTTCCCTGTCTTTCAATTATTTTTCTTAGTAAGGTTTCTACTTAACCTATAAGCTTAAACATTTTTCCTGTCTTTCAACCCCCAGTGTTTGATATTGAGCAGAAATAAAGTGTTTATGCCTAATACTCTCTAAAGCTGGACAGGTGCGTAAGACGTGATCCAGGGATAGTGTGTTGGAGCAGAAGGGGCAAGATGACTTAGGATTTCCGGTGAGTAAGTGCTGATGTGTGATTTGTGTATGACCGATTCTTAAACGTGTAAATACGGTTGCTTGCAGTCGAAATATATTGCTAGGGTAGTAAATTTTATTTCGAAGTGGGTTGCAGTTTTTATACGGGTGTTGGAAATTTCTCCAGTCCGCGCGTCTTCTTTCCTGTACATGCTTTTGTAACAGTTTTCTAAGATCATTTTCGTCATGTAACTCATGGAGAAGAGTCGGTGCTGACTCAAAGTACTTTGCGGCATTGTCTGCATGCTCGTCCCCAGCAATTCCGACGTGACCTGGTACCCAGAGCAAAGCTATTTTTCGTTTGTTTTTGATGCATATGTCTCGAATTTTTGATATAATTGTAGAGTTATTGCGTATATTACGGATTGCATTTAGACAAGAAAAGCTGTCAGAGCAGATTACGAACTTGCCTTTTTGTCGGGTGGTATATTCTAAAGCTTTGTGGATGGCAAAAGCCTCGGCAGTGAAAACAGATGAATGAGAAGGAAGAATTCCGCCGGTAATGATTGTCCCATTGGATGTTGTAACTCCGAAAGCTGTATTTGTTGCTTTGGAGCCAACAGTATAAATAGCCGAAAATTTTTTACACTTGTATTCGTTAGCGATTTCAAGAAAGTATTGTTGGAAGGTGGCATTATTGGTGTTCAATTTTTTGAAATTATGCAATGAGGTATCTATAGTGACTTCGTTTATTAGCCATTCCGGTTGAATGTTGATTTTGCACGTCTTGTATGCTATAAGTATGTTTAAGGCTGTGCCATACCCAGGCAGCGTTGAAGCGTGGACTTAAGCTGGAATTTTTTTTTGTGTCTTGCGGCTTTTCCAAGCATTTTATGAAGATCAGCGTTCGACGAATTTAGCAGTTTTGAAAGTAGTTGGACCGTCGTTTCGTAAACTCTCTCTTTTATTGATGGTATACCACTTTCACCCAAGATGCTTTTTACTGGTGATGTAGGAACGCATTTATGCTACGGCGAATCGCAGCATGGTATGGAGCCTCCAATTGCTTTATATTTGCGTTGGCACACCATCCATAAATCGGTAAGCCATAATCGACTTTAGAGAGTATTATAGCTCTTGTAATATTAATTAGAGTATTTGTATGTATAAATGAACGCTTACTCGATAAGTATTTAATTATATTGAGCCTTTTGAAAAGGTTTTTTCGAAGACTAAGGCATTGGTATTTAAAATTGAATTTGTTGTCAAAAAAATTCCTAAGATTTTTAAGTTATTAACAGATTCTATTGCAGTGTTATCAAATATAAGTTGAGGATAATTACAATTTTTCTTTTTGCAAATATGTAGTAATTTACATTTTGAAATGGAGATAGATGCTCCGGTGCGGGCACTCCATTTTTTAAATTCTAAAATATTTTTTGAAAAGCTTCGTTAATTTTCAGTGGGTCTTTTAAATTAGTATAAATAATAGCGTCATCCGCGTACAAAGTTAGCTTAATGTTCTTAATATTTAAATAAATGTCGGTAAGTTTATCGAAAGCAATAATAAATAAAAAGAGAGCGGGGAGCCTTGTGGTATACTATTTTTAAGGGAAATTACATTGGAAAATTTATTATTGACTCGAACTCGAAACTGACGATGTGTCATGAAGGCCTTTACTATCATAAAAGCTTTAGGACCAACCTTCCAGGCTGCGAGTTGGCTCAGCACTGCGTGAAGTCCTACGCGATCGAACGCTTTTTCGAAATCGGTGGACAAGATTGTGGCATGGTTTTTGGTTGCAACAGTGTTAGAAACAAAATGCTGTAGCTGGATAAGTGAGTCAATAGTACTGCGCTTGTTCCTAAATGCGGTTTGATTTTGCTTGATGTGCTTGTTTTTTGTAACGAACCAAATTAATCTTTTTGAAGAAGGCAAGTCGGCAGGCTTATTTGGTTTAATAATGGGTATGACCGTCGCTATTCGCCAAGGATGTGGGTATGCACCTTTTTCAAAAATGCTATTATATAGTGAAAGTAGTCTTTGTTTGGCTATTGGGGGCAGATTTGAGAGCATGGGGTACGATATGCGATCGATACCCGGCGTTTTGCCTTTTGCCTTTTGCGTGTTGAAGTGCTGATATCAATTCACAGAGTGTGATTTTATTTTCTACGCAAGTCGCAGACACAGACAGACCTTGTGGGGCGTACACCATGGTAAACCAGTGTTGCTTTTCCCTGACATATTCCTCACAAAAATTGTCATCGTTGGAGTATCGAGCCCAAAGTTGAGCGAATATATCAGCGATTTCTTCAGGGTTGGTTAGGACTTTATTATTTGTTTGAATAGCTGTGACAGGAGTGTGGGAAATGCCAGTTATACGTTTTATGTCAGACCAAATCCTTTTTGGGGTTGAAGAAGGATTAATTTGTGAGGTAAAAGCTTCGAAACTTCTCCTCTTTGCAGCCTTAACCGCTCTTTTAAAACACGCGTTAGACTTTTTGTAATTGGTAAGGTTAGTGTCGGACATATAATTTTTGAAAACCTTCCAATATTTATTTTTCTGGTCACGAAGATATTTAAGATCGGCGTTCCACCAAATTGGAAAGTCCTTAGCAAACTTCTTTTTAGATTGGGGTATCGATTTGTTGGCTGCAGAGCGTATGATTTTGGTAATAGAGGCACTTTCTTGATTGATATTGTCGATTGGCGAGGTTTTTATATTTTTTGTGATCTCTGCTTGAAATAAATCCCACTTAGCGAAATCTGTTTTGAATATGGGGCGGTGGTTATATTTGACAGGGTGGAGATTGGTTTGAACAGTGATAGAGATGGGGAAATGGTCGCTGCCTTTCAGATCAGTGGAAATATCCCATTTAATTCTGGGAGAAAGTTGAGGGGAAGCTAAAGACAAGTCGACGCGAGTTAATGTTGAATGGGTTGAAAAATGAGTAGGGCATCCATTATTTAGTAACACCAAGTGATGATTTAATATGAAATTTTCAATTATTGATCCTCTGGCATTAGATTTTTGTGAGCCCCACCCACAAAATGGGGGTGGGTAATTGCTGAAATAAGTTTATTAAGTCGGTTTCACTGAAAACTTGCTGGGGGTGGATGTATGTACTTGCTATACCAAATGGCAAGTTCAGATTTAATTTTATATATATTTATAACTTCATGTGGAATGTATCTTTTTATTAGGATACCAACACCTTGTTTGTTAGTTTGGATGTTATTTAAGTTAGAGAAATAGAATAAGTACTGTTTGGGATAAAAGGGATTGGATATTGGTGTTAGTGGGATATGTGTCTCTTGCATACATATTACGTCTGGGCTTTTCTCTTTGATAAGCAATTGCAGCTCGTGATAGTTGTTGGAATACCCGTTTATATTCCACTGGAGAATTTTTAACGTCATAAAACTTAATCAAAGTAAAAAGAGAGGCAAATATGTATTTATTAGTGTTTATTAGTTGTTGTTTTTCTTTTTATTCCATTTCATTATCAGACGTATTCTGGTTTATAGTAGCAGCTAATACTTGGGAGAGTGATGGGAGAGGTTGGAAGAGTGACTGGAATTGTGGGGAAGAGGAATGTGAACTGGATGAAGAGAAATGATTGCTATTGTAGTTAGTGTCTGTCTCGATACGATCAGTGAGATTAAGTTGGAATTCGGAAGTCGGAGAGTTAAAAGTTAAGTTGTGTTTGTTAGTATTTTGTGTTGTGGGAATATTATCGTTTGCTTTTGCTGTTTTGTTTGATTTAACTGTATGGGAGTCAGAATAATTACATAATTTGTTCAATGGGGGCAATTTGATTGGAAGAGGAATTGGAATTTTCAATACTCGTACCTATGGTTGCTTCTTCGTAGTTTTTGTTGTTGATACTATTTGAGTTTTTAATGCTCTGTGAGTAAGTGGGAGAGTTTTAATTGTTTGTTGTAGCTGCTGTCATTATTATATTTGTTTTGCTAGTATTTGCGCTCGATGCAATGCCGGCGTAGGAGTAGCTGGGTAAATTTGTTATATTTAGTTGTTGTTTGTGCTTTTTTTCTTCTTCTTCCATTGAGCATTTGTCTATCGTTTTTATTTTTATTATCTCTTTGGCTTGTAGAAATTTTGGACATTCTTTGGAAGAGGAGGGATGTGGCTGAGCGCAGTTAGCACAGAAAGTGCGTTCACAGTCAGATGGGGAATGGGGAGGTAGGGAACAATTTGCACAAAGAGGTGACCGTTTACAATTGTTTTTCGTATGCCCAAGGAGCTGGCAAGATTTGCAGCGCATGGGGAGTGGTATAAATAGGCGAACCAAAACTTTGCACCAAGCAATGTCGATCTTACTGGGAAGATGGTTGTTCATACCAAATGAACACATCCCTGCATTGTCCTCCTAACTCGTCTAAATACGAATTAGAGGACAATGCAAAAAACACCCAACAGCGCCAACATAACAGCGAAGCACCCAACGAAACAAAAAGACACAATAAAACGAATCACCGTAGCGGACGGACACTCAGGCGCCAAAAATTTGTTAGCAGCAGCAGGAGCAGCACCTGTATTAGCAGCAACAACAACAACTACAACAACAGTAGCAGAATCAGCATATCAACGCGGGAAAAATTAACCACATCAGGTTACATATAAAGTTTACAATTGTACATATACTCGTATTTGTAAATAACCCTTTATAATACCCACACAATTGTATTTATTAACACACACATACATATTTTACACACCCTCAAATATGTACAAATTTGAATTGTTAATTATCCGAGATCTAATAGTTTTTATTTTATTTGGCATACTGGCAAACACAAGTCGATCAACCCGACATTTTGGTCCTTCGATCCGGATTTTCTGCCTTTTAAAATAAACCCACTCCAATCATCATCGTTTGGATCAACAAATTTGTACCCACCCAATTAATCATCGTTTGGAACATCAGATTCATACAAATTCACCAACCCAATCAACAATATTTTGGATCCTGCGGATTAAAATTTACCCACCCAATCAACTGCACAGCAAAAACAAATACGTGGAAAAAATTGTAAGTACCCAAATTCAAATTTATTTAAAATATAATAAAATAAATTAGTGCAAAACGGAATAAAACGGCAAAGTGAAACAAGAACAAAATTAGTATTCTATTCCAAAGTAAATCTTTTGCTTAACCGGTATTAAGCACAAAGTACTTGCAAACTTTGTTATTGCCATATTCCGCTTTGCACTTTACCCGTTCATATACAAACAAACACATATAATTTTTGAGAGCCAAGTAGCGCTGCTTTGGCACCAACTTGTACCCACACGTATATATGTTTATTGCTTTACCCGCTCTACTAACAACGAACTAACGTTGACTGCAAGTGCAGTGTGAGCAAACAAAAAACAGACCCGGTAGGAAAAATTTCAAAAGACCCATTAGGAAATTTTTCGTTCGTCAGAATTTCACCCATTATATTTTGCGGTACAAAATATACACTTCGAACAAAAAAGTAAAGTCGTTCTTTATTAATTTATTAAAATTCAAAACTAAATAAAGAATTATTTTTTCAAATTTATTATTTGTTTTATTTCAATTTAATTCGTCGTCGTAAACCCGGTTAAGTGATTTTTTTTAATAATAATGGAAGAGTTTAAATTTTGTATTTCCGATTTGTTCGAATACATTGAGGAACATTACGACAACCAACCCGAAGATGAGTCAATTTATACCCTGGAAATAAAAAGGGTTGAACTCAACGCGATATATGACAAGGCTAACAAATCGTACGATGTCTTTCGTAGACCCCCACAAAAACCCGGTGAAACTATTGATTTTGCAAAAATCAAAGAAAAGTTTTAGATAGGTCATCAATTATATTTAAAATGTTTACGATCCATCAATCAAGCTATTGATGATCTCAAGACCCCAACCCCAATAATAAAGGAACAAATTTCAGAGGAATATACATCGCGGGACATAGGACCCTCAATTCACATACCCCCTTGTGATACGGATATATTTTATGGAGATTTCGCTACCTGGCCTTCATTCCGAGATATGTTTACGGCTATATACGTAAACAATCACAAAATCAGCAACGTGGAAAAACTGTTCCATTTGATTCAAAAAACCCGAGGAGAAGCAAGAGCAATTGTTAAAAATGCACCCTTAACAAATGATGGTTTCCTGATGGCATGGAGAGATCTGGTATCCCAATACGAGAACAAACGAGTTCAGGTCAACGCGCAATTGAAAATTTTATTCAATCTACCCCAAGCAACCCAAGAAAGTGGAAGCGCGATTAAACACCTTCAGAGGACCGTCAACAATTGTCTCACAAACCTGCACAACGTGTACATAGACACCAGTAGCTGGGACCCCATCTTAATATTCTTATGCGGTTTGAAACTACCCAAAGCCCTACTTCATCAATTCGAGGACACCCTAGAAGATAACTCGGAAATACCATCCTGGAAAACTTTCGACGCGTTTCTCACTCATCGATATAAATCTTTGGAAGCCGTAGGGAATTTAACTGAACCCGTTCCAGTGACCCAATCCGACAGTGGATCCTATAGAAAAGGAAAAGACAGGAAGTTCAGCACATTTCACGCCAATGTTTCCGGAACTTCGACCCTGGATTTTTCACAAGCTAGTGCACACCCAGTTAGAGGCAACAACCTTTCAAAAAAGCCTCAAGACATTGAAAGTTGTAAGCTTTGTAGAACACAACATTCAATTCGAGAATGCCCAAAGTTTTTACAAATGAATGTTGAGACCCGAATAAACACAGTAAAAAGTAATGGTTATTGTTTCAATTGCCTTGCATTATCTCACAGTTTCAGAGATTGCAAGAGCAAATATTCTTGTAGAATATGCAGAAAGAAACATAACACACTTCTGCATAAGGATACACCAACCAGTTCCCAATCCCCCCCGCAAGGATCAAGAGCTTCAAACCCACCTCTTGACCCGAACAGCAGTAGTACCTCCCAGACCCTTAATACCAATACCAATCCGCAAGCCTACACAACCCTCTTACAGTCCACTAAAAATCAAACCCAAGACCCTCAAAACTTCAGTGGGAAGCAGATTTTGTTAGGTACTGCTGTAGTCCAAGTTTTATACAAAGGGCAAATATTCACAGCTCGCGCATTAGTCGACTCCGGGTCGGAAGCCACTTTTATTTCAGAGAAATTCCAGAGAAAATTGGACATACCCACATTCAGGAAAAACGCACAAGTGACAGGATTGAACAACACCGTTTCGGCAACACCCTCAAAAATTTGTGAACTCACCCTTCGTTCATCAACAAGAAAGGAGTTTAAGATAACAACACATGCGTTTATCTTAAAAACTTTAACCGATAATTTACCCACTCACTCACTTAATTCGATCATCTCTAATACAGATTTCGGTTTTAGCTTAGCTGACCCTCACTTTTATAAACCCAGACCAGTAGGCATATTGATCGGAAGTGACCTGTACCCACAAATAATTCTCAGTGGCGTACGGAAAAATGTACTCGGGACCCTTCTAGCCCAAGAAACGGAATTCGGATGGATTTTATCCGGACCCACACCAGAAAAACCCTTATCACCCTCAATAATGTCATTTTTCAATAAGATGACCCCAGACAAGCTGCTCACACAATTTTGGGAAGTTGAAGAAGTTCCAAGGAAGCCTCTACCATCAACTTCAGATATAGTTTGTGAGCAAATTTATAAAAATACGACCCACAGAAACTCAGATGGGCGCTATGTGGTAACATTACCCTTTAAAACCTCAGAAAACATAGAATTGGGCAACTCAAGACACATAGCTCTAGCTCAATTTCATAGAAATGAAAAATCATTGTCGAGAAAACCCGAAATAAAAGCGGAATACGACAAGGCCATCAACGAGTATTTGGAACTCGGTCATATGACCAAAGTTGAATACGACCCTGCGGATAATACGAAAACGTATTATCTGCCACATCACGCAGTCATCAAACCGGATCGCATAACGACTCAACTGCGAGTGGTATTCAACGCATCATGCCCCACCTCGAACAGGAACAGCCTCAACGATGTACTACATACTGGACCCATTCTGCAAGCAGACCTCGTAATCCTAGTAGTAAAATGGCGAATGTTTCGAATCGTATTCAACGCAGATATTCAAAAAATGTATCGCCAAATACTCGTTGAAAGCAGATACACTCCGTTTCAAAGAATCTTATTTAGGAAATCCCCTAACGACCCTATAGAAGATTTTGAATTACAAACTGTTACGTTTGGTATTAACTGTGCTCCATTTTTAGCTATCCGTACCCTCCTCAAATTAGCGGATGATGTACAAGGAACCCACCCACTGGCAGCAGAGATACTTCGAAACGGAATGTATGTTGATGATGTACTTGCAGGAGCACATGACATACCAACAGCGATATTGGCACGAGATGAACTCACTTCATCTTTAAAGTCCGCAGGATTCGCTCTACGCAAATGGACCTCAAATGACCCAAAAGTTTTATCTGGAATCCCACAAGAACATCTATTGGATACCAACTCACTCAGTTTACCAGAATCCAATAACACAAAAACACTTGAATCAGATGGAATGCAAAAAGATGCTTTCTTTTTTTCATCAACCCTATTCAGGATAAAACGTCATATACTAAAGAGAAGTACTATCGATCATAGCAAAAATTGTTTGACCCAGCTGGTTGGCTCAGCCCTGTTGTAGTCACAGCAAAAATAATAATGCAACAGATCTGGCTTGATAAATCCGATTGGGATGAATGTCTGAAACCCTTAACCCTCCATCGATGGAAAATATTCATAAAGGACTACGATTCCTAAATCTCATTGAAATTCCTCGATGGACCCACTTTTCGACAACGGCGATCATCAATTTTCATGGATTCTCTGACGCATCTGAAAAGGCCTACGCAGCAGCCCTATATATCAGTGTTTCTACAAACGCAAATACCTGGACAACCCTTTTGGTATCCAAGACTCGTGTGGCCCCAATAAAAACTATATCATTACCAAGGCTAGAACTTTGCGGAGCAGTTCTTCTGGCGAATCTCGTGGATGCAACACTACCCCAATTAAGTATAACCCAATACCGTACTCACCTTTGGACGGATTCCACAATTGTTCTTTCATGGCTTAGCAAACCCCCATGTACATGGACAACCTTTGTATCCCACCGAATTGCCACAATCGCAGAAAAGGTTGGAACCAAAAATTGGACTCACGTCGAAAGTCAAGACAACCCAGCAGATCTAGCTACTCGCGGAAGCACACCTCTGGAAATGGTTAATAATAACCTCTGGTGGCACGGACCCCAATGGCTAACACTCGACCCAATACATTGGCCAGTTACCAAAAAATCAAGCGATACAATACTGGAACTCCGGCCGATCAAGACCTTCGTGAATACAACACAAGAGGATATCCTGGATAGATTCTCGTCCTTACCCAAAGCCATTCGAGTTGTAGCATATTTGTTACGATTCTGTTCGAATGCGTCACCCAATAAAACACAACAGTCATACACGACGTTGGAAATAACTCCAGAGGAGTTCAACATTACCCGCACGAAGCTAATTATTTTATCCCAAAAGTATTTCCAAGAAGAGTATGAAGCCTTAACCCAGAAAACCAGCATACCCAAAAAAGTACAATTTTGACACTAAACCCTTTAATCGATCCCAAAGGAATAATGCGAGTTAATGGTCGGTTGAGCAATTCAGCGGCATTATCATACAACGAACGTTATCCGATTATATTACCCTATAGCAGTCGATTAGCCAAACTACTCACCCAATTTACCCATCTAATAACCCTTCATGGCGGCAACCAGCTAGTCTTACGACTTATGCGTTCGGAATTCTGGATACCGAAGCTGAAAACCCTCATCAAGTCTACCATTCATCAGTGCAAAACTTGCGTTTTGCACAAAAAGCGCAACACTACTCAGATTATGGCTGCACTACCTGCAGAACGTATCACCTTAACCCGTCCATTCGCAGCAACAGGAGTCGATTTCGCCGGTCCCTACGACATACAAAATTACATCGGCAGAGCGTGTTTGATCAGAAAAGGTTATGTATGCGTATTTGTTTGTTGTGCACCCAAAGCACAACCACAAACTCACCACCAACGCATTCATGGCTGCATTCGCACGTTTCTTTTCCAGGCGCGGATGTCCCGCAGATCTCTATTCGGATCTTTTAATTAAAGATCGGCCAGAATTCAGGAAGTCCTTAAAAACTCAAGTAACAACTAGTGAAGCACACGAAAACAACAACTGGCACTTTAATCCTTCAGGAGCTCCACACATGGGTAGACTCTGGGAAGCAGGAGTGAAAAGTTTAAAGAGCCACTTGAAGATGGTGTCTCAGAACCAGAAATTCACTTTCGAAGAACTAGCTACCCTTTTAACCCAAATCGAAAGTTGCTTGAATTCTCGCCCTTTAAGCCCATTAAGTGAAGACCCAACAAATTTAGAACCTTTAACTCCAGGCCATTTCTTAATAGGTACCCAGCAGAACCCAACGTAGAAGATGCACATCTTAGCATCGCACATAGATCCATCAACAAATGATGGAAAGAAGAATATTTGAAAGAACTCCACAAAAGATATAAGTGGAAATACCCTCAACGCAACATAGACGTTAACGATATGGTAGTTATACGTCAAGAAACTCTACCCCCAAATGAGTGGAGACTTGGTCGCATCGAAAAAACGTATCTCGGTGCAGACAACAAAACAAGAATAGTTGACATACGTACCTCTCAGGGAATAATTACCCGCCCAATAACCAAAATAGTCACTTTACCAAATAATTAATCTTATTTCCTTATAGTGACATGGCCCCTCAAAGCAGTACGAAGTCCATTTGCAGCCGCCAAAGCAGCCCCACATTCACTGTGCGATCCCTCAGCTCGACTCGTAGCATCAGCCCACTCTCCGACGAAGGAACCCTGGCAAGACGCCTGCATCGCTTTAAAGCGACCCTTTCCCCATTCGAGAGGAGCGTGGAAATACGAATCGCACGGCCCGACGTACCATCAGCCGTTCCTCTATTAGAGAAGAACGAGGAAGTACCCATCGCACAGCCCGGCGTACTATCAGCCGTTCATCAAAGCGAACGCACAAACACGTCGCCTGTGGATTGTGTAAAAAAGACCATCGACTGGTAACGTGTTCAAAATTCACCATAATGAACATTAGCGAAAAGTTTGACGCAGTCATTAAACATAAGTATTGCGTCAATTGCTTGGCCAGATCGCATTCCACCCAAAAGTGCACAAGTAAAAAACGATGTGCCACGTGTAACGGGGAACACCATTCAACCCTACATGGACACCCCAGGTTGTTTTGCGAAGAGCAAAAGAAAACAGCAAAAGGCAAAAAGCGATTACACGGACAAGAGGATCTACCCACGTTACTGGCCAAGCCGACCCTTATCCCAACCGTCATGGTCAAAGTGAAACACGATGACAAATGGCACAAAATACGAGCCATAATAAACCCGACCATAAAAGTGACCATGATTGCGTCAGAACTGGTCCAGAGTCTGACGAAAACGTACCTCGACTCGTATCGTATATGTAAAGTCGTAATCGGATCATTAACTGATTCCGACTGGCACGCCGAAGTTAACTGCCTATTGACGCATGATTTACCGACCCGACCCTATAATCGTGACTTAAGTGGCGAAATCATTAAAAAGTTCGACCACTTAGTCCTAGCCGACCCTACATTTTGGAAAGACGACAAAATCATGTTGGAACTGGGAGCTGACATCTACCCAAGATTGATGAAACCCGGCTTATTCAACCCCGATAACAGCACCGTGATCGCACAAAACACCGCACTCGGTTGGACTTTAACCGGTGCTTGTGCGATTTAAAACCCAAGTATACCTCCAACCCGTTCATAACATTAGTCATTTACCCAATTCAAAATAGATCTAAAAATCTTTTTATTCGCAGACACTGCAAGGCGGCCGGGATGTTCATACCAAATGAACACATCCCTGCATTGTCCTCCTAACTCGTCTAAATACGAATTAGAGGACAATGCAAAAAACACCCAACAGCGCCAACATAACAGCGAAGCACCCAACGAAACAAAAAGACACAATAAAACGAATCACCATAGCGGACGGACACATAGGCGCCAAAAGCAGCAGCAATATCAGCAGCAATAACAACCACAGCAGCATCAGCAGTATCAGCAGCAACAATTAGCAGCAATCACAACAACAGAATCATCTTCTCAACGCGGGAAAAGCTCAACCACATCAGGTTACCCATAAATTTATAATTAGATTAAGTATAATCATAATTAGTTTTATACATTATCATACAATTATACACATCCACACATACTCACCCAATTGTACTTATAAACCCGTACACATACATATAAGTATTTTATATTTATTCAAATATAATCAAATTGAATTGTTACCCGAGTTCTAGTAGTTTTTATTTTATTTGGCACACCGGCAAATATATCGTCGATCACCCCGACAATGGTAAAGATTAAATGTGAGTAACACGACTCCGGAGGGGTGAAGGTTACCGTCGAAAGTTTTTTTAAACTTGTATGCTGCTACAACTCCTTGGGAGCTTAATTCCTTAACAATTTCTTCCACTGTTCCTTTCACGTAGTTTAGCGATTCGTGTAGCTTGGCTGAGATAGAGCACACATTTTCGAGTTGTTTTGCTTTTATAAACTTTTCGGCGATTTTATTGCTATTTACAAGGATAAGTAGTTTTCCATCACGAAGAGTAGAATGGAGCAAAGCACGAGTAAGATGAAATAGGCTTGGAGGGATCAGTTGATTCAATCACGACAAATTTTGGACCATTCACTTTAGTTTCAGGCAGACGAGGAAAATCGGTTTGAAGGGCACTTGAATCACTTTTGTTTTTCTTTCTTTTTGGTCCAGTATCTAATAACGCAAATCGATTTGCGTTTATGTGTGTTGGCCCCGGGGCCATGGTGCACGTGTTTTTAAAGTTCACGTAAACAAAAGTATGCGTATGCACAGAAAATAGAAAAAAGAGAAAAAGCGGATAGACGCGCAAAAACAAACGTCTAAACTGCAAGAGAGTTAGTCGCTGACTAATCTAGGTCTTTTTTTTTTTGAGTCGTTACTACTCTCTACATAACCTAAATAAATTTATTTGGTCCAATAGTAGTTTCGTATTGTTCTAGGCAGTTTTCATATTTAGTTGACGCCGAAGCTTTTATGATTTTTGGGAGTTCAGCGTCATCAATATCTAGTACTGTATTATGCGCTGCCAGAACGCGTGCCCATATGCTATCTATGCTTTGAATTTTTAAATTTGGGACCGATTATGTGTTGTCATTATTAGGAGAAGCCGAAAATTGTGTGCAGTATCTAATTAAACTGTCACTTTCAGTTATGAACTATGAGACTGAATTATGTTTGGTACTTTTATGTTTCGCACCCTACTTTGAGCGTGTAGCTTCTGCAGTTGTGATTTATCATCATCAGCTACTTTTGGAATTTCTAATAATTGAGGAGTTCTTGGTTTAACCTCTTTTGATTTTTCAAATTGCATTTATAGAATTAAATTGTAAGCTTTGAGCTTAAAAACGTTTTGCTTTGAAATACAATTAAAAATTGGTAATAAAAGCAAATATGTAAACAAAAATATAATTTAAATTTTTATTATAGATCAATTAAAATATATAAATTTGTGAACGCGTATTCATATATGTATATAATTATTGTTATTAAAATAGAGGGTTTTTTTACCGTGTATAAGTTAAAATTATCTGCGATTGCACTCGCGCTTAATTTTTATATTAATTTTTAGTACGTGTATCTTTTAAGATAAGAACGCAAAAAGAAGGAAAATAGTGATAACCAAAAATATAAGTATGTACAAACATATGTATATATTTATTTGCATATGGTTATGCTTTATGTTTGAACATATAACATATTCAGCGAAATGAGCGGAAAAATAGTACTATATAGGTATATAATTTCTTATATATTTATAGATATATCAACATTTAAATATGTAAGTATGTATGCAAATAATTGCATGAGCATACGTATGCTCAAAAAGAAGGCGAAAAGAAATCTGCGATAAGCAATAGATGTACATATAATTTAATTAATTGGCATTTACCTATTATATACCATAAGTATGTATTAGCATACGTATGTATGCCAATTTTAATATTCCTATGTTTAGATATGTTTATCCTTCATGTATATACGTTGAAGGACTGAAACTAGTAGGTGCTTTACTACAGTGGGCATATAAATATTAATATATAACATATCGACGAAACATCCCCAAATGGGTTAAGGCTGATCGACTTCGCCGGGGCCCGAAATATGGTTATCTGTGGTACTTGATTCCAGCACAAGAAAATACATCAAACTACCTTGCTGTCTCCGGATCGAACAACCACCAACCAGATCGATTCACGTTGTAATAGATGGAGGGCACGACTCCAGTGTTTTAGATGTGCGTGCGCTCCGAGCTCCCAACATCGACTCGGAGCACTACTTGTTACAGCCAGGATTCGCTCCCGCCTCTGTGCAGCAAAAAACGCATATCAACAAACACAAGGAAGGTTCGACGTCGAAAAGTTGCAATCACAACAGAGAGCAGAGCGATTCTCTATTCGACTTGCACTCCTGCTCTCTGAAAGCACTCGTCAACAGCTCAGTATAAGGGAATTGTGGGACGGAATTTCAAACTCCTTATGTATAGCTGCAACCTAAACCATTGCTTTTCGGAAAATGCAAAAGAACAGCTGGTACGATGAGGAGTGCCGTGGCGCAGCGGAGAGAAAACAGGCTGCCTACCTCGCAACGTTACAATCGACCACAACACGTGCGGAATGTGATAAATACCGTGAGCTAAAGAGGGAAGTGAGACGCATTTGCAGACAGATGAGGAAAGAGGCCGAAATGCGTGAGTATGAAGAGCTTGCTAAGCTGTCCGACAAGGGTAATGTTCGAAAATTCTAGGAAAAGATGCGGCGGCTAACAGAAAGTTTCAAGACCGGAGCATACTTTTGTAGAACCCCCAAAGGTGATCTAGCGACCGATTCCCAAAGCGATTCCCCAATCGATGACGATGGAGCAGACGTTCCATTGCCCGACCATGAAGAAGTTCGAATAGCAATTATCTGCCTGAAGAACAACAAAGCGGCGGGGGCCGATGGATTGCCGGCCGAGCTAACGGCGGCGAAGAACTGATAAGGAGCATGCTTCAGCTTCTTTGTAAAATATGGTCGTACAAAAGCATGCCCAATGATTGGAATTTAAGTGTGCTCTGCCCAATCCACAAAAAGGGAGACCCCACAATCTGCGCCAACTACCGTATCATAAGCCTCCTCAACATCGCGTATAAGGTTCTATCGGGCGTATTGTGTGAAAGATTAAAGCCCACCGTCAAAAAACTTATTGGACCTTATCACTGTGGTTTTAGACCTGGGAAATCAACAACCGACCAGATATTCACCATGCGCCAAATCTTGGAAAAGACCCGTGAAAGGAGAACCGACACACACGACCTCTTTCGACAGCACGAAAAGGAGCTGCCTTTATGCCGCGATGTCTGAAATTGGTATTCCCGCAAAACTAATAAGGCTGTGTACACGAACGTTGAGCAACACGTAAAGCTCCGTCAGGAACGGGAAGGACCTCTCCGAGCCGTCCGATACCAAACGAGGCTTCAGACAAGGCAACTCCCTAACGTGCGACTTCTTCAACCTGCTGTTGGAGAAAATAATTCGAGCTGCAGAACTTAATGAAGCAGGTACAATCTTTTATAGAGTGCACAGCTGCTGGCGTATGCCGATGATGTTGATATCATCGGCCTCAACACCCGCGTCGTTAGTTCTGCTTTCTCCAGGCTGGACAAGGAAGCACAGAAAATGGGTCTGGCAGTGAACGAGGGCAAGACGAAATATCTCCTGCCATCAGACAAACAGTCGTCGCACTTGCGACTTGGCTCTCACGTCACTGTTGACAGTCATAACTTTGAAGTCGTAGATAATTTCGTCCATCTTGGAACCAACGTAAACACCACCAACAATGTCAGCCTGGAAATCCAACGCAGGATAACTCTTGCCAACAGGTGCTACTTCGGACTGAATAGGCAATTGAGAAGCAAAGTCCTCTCTCAACGAACAAAAAGCAAACTCTATAAGTCACTCATAATTCCCGTCCTGCTATATAGTGCAGAGGCCTGGACGATGACAACAGCTGATGTCGACGTTGCGAGTTTTCGAGAGAAAAGTTCTGCGAAAGATTTATGGTCCTTTGTGCGTTGGCCACGGTGAATATCGCATTCGATGGAACGATGAGCTGTATGAGATATATGACGACATTGACATAGTTCAGGGAATTAAAAGACAGCGGCTACGCTGGCTACGCTGGCTAAGACATGTTGTCCGAATGAAAAAAAACACTCCAGCTCTGAAAATAAAGTCAATGTAAACAATCAAATAATTGACAGTACTCTGATTATAACAACCCTCTATATGTCACAAATTTAAACAAGAATTGCGCAAAATATTCTAATACGGTGATACGGTGTTATCATTTTTTATGTTTTCAATTTAAATAATAAATACAACATAAATAGTGATTTAACAAGGTTTGCAGAGGAAAACATGACTGTTGATGAAATGGACTTTATTTAAGGTGGTATGTATGTATATAAAAATGTTTGTGTTCTTTTTATTTTAAACTTTTTAACGTATGCAACTTTTTTTTATCCACATACTATATATCCAAGCTAATGTTTGAATATTGTATAACGGCAACCTTAAGCTATACAATGACATTTGATCGAGTACCACATCTTTCTCCAATAATTTTTAATTATTTTTTTTCCAAATCGAGTTTGCTCTATTTCAAAAATGAAGTTTTTTGAAGATTGGGGAAAATGTAAAATAGAGAGAAATTCCCGTTTAGTGGATTATGTTTTGACAAAATTTAGTGCCACAGATGTAACGCCTGATACACAGAAGGATATAAAGTTAAACATTTCGAGTGTTTTGTTAAAATTTTCCAAAAAATAGACTGAAGCAAATATGATGATTGAACGTTTTTTAAACAAAAAAATCGCTGCTTGTTTGAAGGGGCAGATTTATTAATTTCACCTACAAATGGAACATCTCCATCCTACCTCACATCAACTGGAAGCAATCGACCTCAAGGTAGACCAAAAAAAATGTTGAAGAGTCGTCTTTTAAAAACGAAAAAACGAATGGTTGCAGACTTACTAGAATCGCGAAGTGCCATCGAGTTGACCGTAGCCGCTGAAGTAGCAAATCACTTGGAGGGTAATAGAAACATAGCTACTTGGATTAGAGAAAGTTTGAAATCTACAGAAAAAAAGAAGTCTGGTAATACTACATGCGAAGGCATACAATTGACAAGTGATAAGGCATTAGCTTATTATGTGGATTCTAAGTGCACAAGTTACTCGTATAAACAGTCGCGAAAATGGTCATTAAAGGTGGGACATAAAGTTTTTCCATCCTATTTTAGCTTACGTAAGTCTAAAAATTTGTGTTACCCTGCAGATGAACATATCTTGGTAACAGAAACGCGCGCCGAAAGTAAACTTCAAGCCATTTTGGATAAAACCGTAAACGTTTAATTGAAGCGCAAAGTGAAGTTTTCAAAGAAAATATATCTTCTAATTCGTCGTTCATACAAATCAGCAAATGGGGATATGATGGAAGCTCTGACCATAGCGCTTATGAACAGAAATGTGAGAACTGCGATGCTACTGATGAGTATCTGTTTGTTTTTGCTATTGTTCCATTGAGATTGAGTGACGATGCCAGCCAAAATATTTTATGCCAAATCCGCGGCCTTCGTCCACACTTTATTGTCGCCCAATTAAGCTGATTTTTTCAACGAAACAACTGATTTTACTACATCAGAAACTAACAAGGTTTTGGAAGAAGTATCTCAACTTCTTCCAACACTTTGTGATAATCGCGGTTCTCAAATTTCTGTAAAACATAATCTTTTACTTACAATGGCAGACGGAAAAGTATGTACTTCTTTGACTGGTACACTTTCTTCACAAACATATTACATCTGTGGTGCTACTCCCAAACTGATGAATGGCGAATTAAAATACGTAGTGGTTAAAAAAGAACATTACAGTTTCGGTTTGTCTACCTTGAACGCCTGGATTCGTTCCTTTGTATGCATGTTACACATTGGTATCGTTTGGACATAAAAAGTGGCAAGCTAAAAGCGAAATAGAAAGGGCTAGTGTAAAACAGAGTTCGGAAGAAGTAAGGCAAAAGTTTAAAAACCAGATGGGACTTATAGTAGACACACCGAAACCTGGATATGGGAACTCTAATGATGGAAATAAGGCCCGCAGGTTCTTTATGATTCCGGAACTGAGTGGGGAGATTACCGGATTGGATATTAATCGAATTAAAAATTTTAGCATTTTATTTAGAACGCTATCCTCCGGCTACGATATTAATTACAATAAATTCGAAAATCTTTATTCCAAAACCAGAACCCTTTATCTTAATTTATATTCCTGGTACTATATGCCAGTCACCGTGCACAAAATCCTGGTACATAGTACGGATGTAATTAGAACTTGTATTCTTCCAATCGGGCAACTCTCGGAGGAATCGCAAGAGGTCCGTAATAAGGACTGCCGTAGATTTCGCGAACACCACACCAGAAAGCAGTCACGTATAGCCACGAATATAGATTTACTACGTATGCTTTCAATAACATCCGATCCGGTAATCAACTCTCTCAGAGAAGTTCCCAAAAAGAGAACAGATAAATTACCGGTGGAAGTGCTAAATTTAACTGTCCCGCCTTCAAGTACCACGTCAGGTAACATGTGACCAGGACGATAAAGATTATTTAGTATCTAATTCAGATGAATCTAACAGTGATGATAAGTCATTCAATGAGTAATGATGTAGTAGTATTAAACATTTTGTTGTGGGGTGTTATTGTTATTTCTATGTTATTGTTAATACTAGGTCTGTTCGTAGAAAAACTCCTTATTAGTCAGCGGGTTTCTCATTAGTTGAAATGTAGTGGACTTACAAACAGATTTCTATGCATTTCAACCAATGAAAAACGCGATGATTAATAAAGGATTTTCTACGAACACACCTATTATTGTTATTATAACTTTCTCTACGTTCAAATAAATATTATTGTATGTTCTGACATTTAAAAAAAATAATTAGATATATTTTTTACACAATTTTTTGTTTTCTGTACGTAAATCTAAAAAAATAGATTAATTTATTCAATGAAACTTAAGATAATTAATCAACACGACCAAAATAATTAAATTTCAAACTAAAATATTTTTGTCCCCCCAGCTTGTATTAAACGAAACACTGTGCGTTGGAAGGACCAAGTGGAGAAGGACCTGGCTTTGCTTGGAATATCCAATTGGCGCCAAGACACGTAAAGGAAGAAAAACTGGTGCGCTGTTGTAAACTCAGCTATAATCGCGTAAGCGATGACTACGCCTGAAAAGAAGAAGAAGGCACGCACGCTATCGAAAGGGGATCCAAGACTTGGACCACAAATTGAAAATCAAAATTTGGCGTACGGATAAGCGATCGAAAAGCTGGCAAAACGTATCTATCATGGAAAATCGAATTCGGGGCCACCTCGATCTGACCAATCCTTTTTGATCGCTTGGGTGGTGAAAACGATTATTGACATGTTGGCGTGTAGTGTGGTTGGTAAGATTTATGATATGGTATGGTTGTGTTTGATGTGTGGGGTTGAGTGGTGTGATGATGTAAGTTTTGTGTGATGAATTTTGTGTTGAGGGGCGAGATGTCATGGGATCAGAAGTCACATATACACCCCATATTTATCTCGTTTAGTTTCAGGTGGTACATAAACCGTAATATAAACATTACTATTGTACTCTGTAGCAACAGGCTGCAAGAATATTAAAAACAAAATACAACATGGTAAACAGAAACCAGAGAACGTAAATTTTAGAGAAGGTCCAAACAGAGAATGTACTTCATAGAGAATGTTCACGATTCGTAACTTTTCTGAGGGGTACTCGGCAGAGATGAGGGAGTTTCAACACAGTTTTGCATCAGGGGACTCGAAAATAGCATAATTGAGCATTTTCGATGTTAAATGAGAAAAACAATGATAATTAAAATGATAATTCCAATGTTAAGAAATGTACACTTACAGATTCACTTATTTCCAAACGACTCTGCATATAATTTATAGATCTGTATATATTTGTTATGAAAGCACATAAGTTTGTATTTTAAAATTGACCCATTTTATGATGTATCTCATAAAACATTTGCAAATATATAATAGAGCAGGATTTGTATTACTATCTAAATATACATTTTATATAGGTTTGATAAGTCATATATTTATATACATACAGTGGACCAAAAAAGTTTACATACACCTAGTTCTATTAAATTTCGACACGTTTATTTGTTTCAAAATCGATAAATTTTGTGGTTTTTTTCTATCCATTTCATGATATGTATATTTAGCATTAAATATAGCATATCAAAATATTTTTTTTTTTTTACACAAATAAAGGAAATTTAAGTTAAAGCTTAAAATGAGCATAATTTATATCAAAAAAGTTTACGTACACTTATGATTGTTTATATAAATCAAAAGTAATTACAATACTTTTAACGGGTTTTGGCCTACATTTTGTTGCTATTAGTGTCCCTAGACATCGTTGTATGCTCCCCACTCAATTTCTAGTATTATTTCCGGATATTTTGACCCATTAAAATTTTAATTTTGCTTGGGAAGCTCTAAAAGCACGTTATGAAAACGAGAAAATATTGGTCGACAAACAGGTGATGATATTAATGAATATACCAAAAATTCAGAAAGAAACAAGTGAAGAGTTCATAAAGCTGCAATCCACTGTTTCAAATTGTTTGTCGGTTTTGTCGACACAGAATATTCCCACAGATAATTGGGACCCCATTCTGGCAAATATATGCACAGCTGCATTACCAGAAAAATCGTTACTTTTGTGGGAGCAGTCGCTCTCATCGCGAAGAAAGTACCCAACGTGGCAGCAAATGAAAGAATTTCTTACTACCCAATACGAAATTGCAGAAAGGGTAGATAAAAAACTGTGAAAAAAAATTTAACACCGGTGGTGACAAAGTGAGAAACAAATCCGTTGGCTAATAAAAGGAAAAAAGTTCCGGTAGGACAAAACCTCAAAAAAAATTACCGGTGGTGCCAAAAGCAAATAGTGAAAAAAAAAATTGGAAGAGTAAAGGAATCTCTGAAAAAGACAACAAAGTGTGGAAATAGGAATTGGGAAAGAAGGAAGAAACATACATATAGTTACAAAATAAAAATGAGGTGACAGAAAGTGCTAAACATAAAATACATGTGCACATATAATATACATACATATATGTATGTATGGTGAAAGCAAAAAGAAAAAAGAGAAAAGTGAGGTGACAAAGTGTGGTGCGCAAACGGAGGAAAAAAAAAAACAAAGCATCATTACAAACAAGCACAGCGCTGTAACAACAAAAGCTCAAAGTGAGACACAATAGGAATCTGGAAACACAACCACTACATCAGCAGCAAAAGGACTGGGGAAGAAAAAAAAAACAAACCGGCACAAAAAGGCACACGCAAATAAGGGCATACACACTTACAAGCATAATCCCCAAAAGCCCTTGGCGGAAATCAAAGTGAGTGGTATCGTTTCTTCTTCTTCTTCTTAATTGGCGTAGACACCGCTTACGCGATTATAGCCGAGTTAACAACAGCGCGCCAGTCGTTTCTCCTTTTCGCTACGTGGCGCCAATTGGATATTCCAAGCGTAGCCAGGTCCTTCTCCACTTGGTCCTTCCAACGGAGTGGAGGTCTTCCTCTTCCTCTGCTTCCCGCGGCAGGTACAGCGTCGAATACTTTCAGAGCTGGAGTGTTTTCGTCCATTCGGACAACATGACCTAGCCAGCGTAGCCGCTGTCTTTTAATTCGCTGAACTATGTCAATGTCGTCGTATATCTCGTACAGCTCATCGTTCCATCGAATGCGATATTCGCCGCGGCCAACGCGCAAAGGACCATAAATCTTTCGCAGAACTTTTCTCTCGAAAACTCGCAACGTCGACTCATCAGTTGTTGACAACGTCCAAGCCTCTGCACCATATAGCAGGACGGGAATTATGAGCGACTTATAGAGTTTGGCTTTTGTTCGTCGAGAGAGGACTTTACTTTTCAATTGCCCACTCAGTCCGAAGTAGCACCTGTTGGCAAGAGTTATCCTGCATTGGATTTCTAGGCTGACATTGTTGGATGTGTTTACGCTGGTTCCAAGATAGACGAAACTATCTACGACTTCAAAGTTATGACTGTCAACAGTGACGTGAGAGCCAAGTCGCGAGTGCGACGACTGTTTGTTTGATGACAGGAGATATTTCGTCTTGCCCTCGTTCACTGCCAGACCCATTTTCTGTGCGAGTGGTATCGTTTCCTATCAATATTTATATATTTTTTATACATATATGTATGTATGTTTGAAATTCAAAAACAAATATTTTAAATTGCGGTTCTGACCAAAACTCCGGTCAAAAAAGAACAGAAAACCGTTACCAAACTGTTTTCGGTATCCAGTTTATGTTCCGGTAGAAACCGAGAACCGCAAACAAAGCAGTTTGGTACTGTATTTAGCGGATTATCGATTGCTGGTAAATGCTAACCGTTGTGTTTTAACACAGACTACTGCGTGATGTGGCAGGTAAAAGGAGTAGTATTTGCCGTTGACAATTTTTTCCCCTGAGATTAGATGGAGGAACCATATGATCTAAATGGAGGTATTCTTCTAACACACCATCAATTCAGACTTTAGTTCACCTTTTTTAAGTAGGTTTATTTCCATACTTAGAAACAGCTGTATTGCAGAGATGCGAGAGTGACCTAAGGCGAGTGTGTTAGGAAATTGTTGCTTAAGTGGTAGTCGTACGACGTACCGACCGTTTTCTGATCTAGTAGTTGTGGCTTTGTAAAAATCCTCACAATACTGATCTTCAGGGGTTGTGACTGATATGGGGGGGAGTTCATCCAATTCCCAAAATTTTCTGAATTGTGAATTGAGGTACTCATTTGAGACTTCCTCAACTTGAGTTGTCGATGTTGTGACTGGTTCCGCAACTAGTCCACTTAGGACCCATCCGAAAATGGTATTTTGCACTAGAAGTGTATTTGTGATTTTCTCAATACTTTCGAGTATTATCTGTGGTACGAGATAGGAGATCTATTTGAGCGGGGGTGTTGCAGTTTGGGTCTGCTAGCTTTAGGTGTGAAACCTTTTG
Source organism: Bactrocera tryoni (assembly GCF_016617805.1). NCBI lineage: Eukaryota > Metazoa > Arthropoda > Insecta > Diptera > Tephritidae > Bactrocera > Bactrocera tryoni. The sequence continues at coordinate 43,839 of NW_024395839.1, read as the reverse complement.
CCAATTCTTGCTATTTATATTATATCTGAGTAGCATGTTGGTTAATTACGGTAAGACAATAGCTTCTGCTTGTATGCCTTTATCCGCTTTGGGGGAAAAGAAGGTAGTGGGGCAGATTTTATTTGAGTTTGAACAACTCAACTTTCAAAATTGGCTAGTTTTGTTGGCAACTGTAGCCTGTTTTGTGCCTTAGTACCTTTGTGATCCTTAGTCTATTAAGGTCCTGAGTTTAAACAGTTCTCCTCGGTGTTCGATGGAGACAACTGCTGTGGGTAGTAGTACTCTACTGTGATTTTCGCTATGTAGCGTTTGGGTTTTTAACGACTTTGAGTAGCACGGTGCTTCTTGGCAGTTTTCTGAATTTGTTGTGGCAACTAAACCTGTTGCTCGTTTTACGCTTGCGCTGTTTGGGGGTGAGCTGGAATAATTGGTTATATGTAACATAGAATGATGTCTGATGTGATGAATGCGCAAATAATTAAAGAAACTTAATTGCCTGCCACGGAAAAGAAAAAATAATATTCCGATAAATTGAAAACACGTTCGTTCGAAGTCACGTTCAAATTACAAGAGAGCGTTCTTTATTTCTTAATCTAATTGCTAAGCCTAGATCTTAAAACTAACGGATTAAACTAGTGGTAATATAAATATGTATTAAAAACTTTCGTTAAATATTGTAACAGATTATGGTAAATATTAAGGTAAGTAATAGAACATTAAGGTATTTTGTAATAGATTTTCTTAATTTAATTTTTAAAAATTCAATATTCTACAATTAATTTCATTTTTTTTTGTTTTAGATATAGATATGTCGCTGGACGCAACACCGGCCATCTTGACAGGATCAGGTTCCTTCAACCTCCATTGGAAGCAAGGCCAGCTTGTGAATGGGACGCTTAATTGTGCCCGCCTTAGTCGCCACGTCTTCGACTCGCACCTTGCCGTCGCGCCCTTTTACGGTTGCGACGACGCGTCCGAGTACCCACTGCTGTGGCGGCACGTTGTCCTCGTGGACGAGGACGAGGTCGTTGAGCTGCAGATTGCGAGTGGGGTGCAGCCACTTGTTGCGTTCCTGAAGTCCCGTCAGATATGTTTTGGACCACTGTCACCAAAACTGTTGCTTAAGAGAGCAAACAAGTTGCCATCTCTCGCAGCAACGAATTGGGTCCACTGACACCTGCTCTGGAGGTAATGCTCGCAGGTAGCACCCTATCAATAAATGCGCTGGGGTTAGTGCCTCGCCGTCGTTGGGGTCCTGGCTCAACGGGGTTAGGGGCCGAGAAATGAGGATGGCCTCCACTTCTGTCAGCAGTGTTGACAGTTCCTCTGCGGTCAGTAGCGCGTTGCCGATTACCTAAACGACGTGATGCTTGACGGATTTCACCGCGGCTTACCATAATCCGCCGAAGTGCGGCGCCCTCGGTGGTATAAAGGTGAAGCTGAATCCTTCGTCTGCGGCGAATCCCTTCACTTCTGCTGACTGGGCAAGAAATGCCTCTTTCAGCTCGCGCAGCTTGCGGTCGGCGCCGATGAAGTTGGTGGCGTTGTCGCTGAACACCTTCGTCGGCATCCCTCGGCGTCCAATGAACCTTTTTAGAGTGAAAATAAATGAATTAGAAGATAGGTCCGAAACTAATTCTAAATGTACTGCATTTGAAGTGAAGCAAACGAAAACTGCAATATAGGTTTTTACGGGTGGTCGACCGCGTATTTTCAAGAATGTGTATATCGGACCACAAAAATCTACGCCACATATGTATAAGAAAGGGCCGTAGTGCTCGAAGTCTTTCGACTGGTAAATTTCCCATTATTTGGTTTTGCAACTTCGGTTTGTAATGAAAACAATGTACATATATAGTTTTTTACGGTTCTACTGCAAGCTTCTCGGACATTAATTAACCATATGCGTTCTCGAAGAAGCGCAACCAACGCTTTAGCCCCAGCGTGGTGATTTCTAATATGCAGGAACCGTAAATACGTTATAACGAAGTATGGGAGAGGTGAATTTAATAGGCGACCTCCTACTCGGATTAATTTGAATGACAGCAACATGTCCGAGTACTTAGCAAAAACGGGTTGAGTCTTTGCAAGTTTGCGGGTAGAGTGGTACCTTTATGCAATTTTTGAATAACATCCGAAAATTAGAAAACTCAAGTTAAGATCTTCTGAAGTCAGATCCTGTCCCATGGAGGATTTTGGTGGTCGTCTTATCCATCGTAATATGTATGCGACCACACGAAGCAATTTTTTATGAGAAGAAAATTTTTTCAATAAGGTCCAATATTGAATTTCTCTCAGTAGTTGAAATTAGTGTAAACGTATTTTTCTTCTTCTCTAATGCTTCGTCTTCTGGTGAGAGCTGGAAGTGTTTATTATTTGGCCATAATGCAGGGTCTTCTATGAGGAACTGTGGACCGCCAAACCATATAATTATTCGATTCGTCCACGTTACAGCCCCGAGACACTTGATCCGCAGGATTTTGTTTTGTTGGCACATGCCGCCAATGTACTTTGTCAGTCAACTCTTGGATTTCGGACACTCTGTTTGCGACGAAGTTTTGTAGTGAGGATGGATTTGTTTTAATTCAATGTAAAACGATTTCAGAGTCTGTCCAAAATGTATATTTTCGAAATGTCGACTTAACATAGGCGCTACTCTTGACCGTAATTTCAAAAGAAGATGTGCTGCCGAGAGCTGAAGACGCGGAAGAGATTTGGCCTTCAGCGGAGCCACTCTAGACTTTGCAGTAAGCAACATACATTTAATACCATTAGCAGATTGGCTTCGTATGTATATGCAGCATCCGTACGCCTTTATTGAGGCGTCGGAGAAGCCATGTATTTGGCAGACGGCACTCGACTCAACGTTTACGTAACGAGGAATGCTTATCGATGAGAGCTGTATTAGGTTGGTTTTAAAGTTCTGCCAGCTAGTGTCAAGGCGCAATGGAATCGACTCATCTCAATCTAGTTTTTGGATCCAAAGCTCTTGCAATAAAATTTTTGCTTTGGTAACTAGTGGGGCTAGTAATCCAAGAGGATCAAAAAGGCGAGCAGAAACCGACAATATATTTCTTTTAGTGGCTCGCAGATCATTAAAATTGTCATCTAAAACAAAGCGAATCAATTCCTCTTTCCTCAACCAATGGATTCCTAACGTTTTAGTGGAACTTTTGTCATTGAAGCTTAATGACTTTTCAGTGCAATAAATGTCGAAAAAATTAGTGTGGTTCGAAAACCATTTCGTTAAAGTAAATCCGGCCGATTTTAATATTTGAATTACCTCACTTCTCAAAAGATCTAGAGACTCAAAATTTTCGGATAAATCATCAACATAAACGTCTCTTTTGATAGCCAATGAACCGAGTGGATATTTCATTGTATTGGCATCACTGAGCATTTGAAAACACCGTGTTGCGAGAAATGGAGCAGGCGCAGTGCCGTATGTTACGGTGTTAAGACGAAAAATTTGAATTTGCTCTCTCCACACAGTAATTTGGTTGTTGTGCTCTCGGACCTTAAAACGCATTGATGCGGAATGAAGTTGTGTGGCTCACTGGGGATCTTATTGTTTGTTGGGCTCATGTGACCCAGTGCTGTATATTCATTCATAAAGTCCAGATACATTCCACGAAGTTCTGGATCTTTTAAAGTCCTTCTCTCCAGGGCCTGAAACCGCCGAATTGCGGTTTCATATGAGTGACCGAGTAACTTACGGTCAGCTTTAAAGGGCATTCTGACTTGAAGCCGTCCTGAAGGCAATACTTGAGTAGTATTTACGAAAAAGTTTTCACACTCTTGTTGCTCCGGTGTGAATTTGATGCCATTTGATTCTGAAAGTAATTCTTCTAGAGCCCAAAATTTTTGGACTACTGAATCTATTGACGTTAAGTCTTCTTCAGCTTGGCATAATGTGCTATGTAATTTGGGAAAAGAACTTAGATTGCGGACGTATTTGCCAGATACAACCCACCCTAAAAGTGTTTTCTTTAATGTTGGTTGATTAGGACAATTTTAAATTTGGCCAACAGCTAGAAGCTCGAAAAATGTTTCAGCACCCAATAGGATATCCACTTTTTTAGATTTGTGGAATTCTGGATCCACCAATTCAATATTGTGCGGATTTTTCCAGCCGCTAACATTGATGTTATGGTCTGGATGAATTGCCGAAATGCATCGCATTACCCTGAATTCCGCCGAAAACTCATAATAATTTAACCGCGACTTGACAAATGCGCTTAGTTTTGACCCCACTTTTGTATTGGAATTGCCAATTCCTATTACACTTAATGTTTTGTGCTGACGTCGAGTTCGCAACTTCTGTGCCAAGTCCTCCGTCATGAAGTTGACCTGGGAGCCTGAGTCTAGCAAGGCTCTCGCAGGCAGGTAACCTCCACAGCTGGTTCTCACTAAAACTACTGCTATTGCTAACATTACCCGATCCGGCATACTGATGCAACAGCGAGTGATGGGATCGATTGCATATCCGGCAACGATCCGCTCTGCATTTGGAAACGGTATGTCCCTTACGCAAGCAATTTATGCATAAGGGTACCGATTTGACGAGCTCGAATCTCTGTTGCACCGGAAGAGCCTTGAAATAAGGGGGGGCAGGCAGTTAGACGGTGATCCCTCGATTTGCACTGTTGACAAGTAGGCTGCCTTGTAGCAACTAGCGCCGATTTGGTCTTGTCCATTTGTTGTTGCTTCCCATGACTGCCTGTTGGTGTGGGCTTCGTCCTTGAGTGTGATGCTCCTTCCGCTGATAGCTGCTGGTATCTCCTATTTAGGGTGGCTTCCCAGTCCTTCCACAGTGGTAGTTTGTCATAGTTCAGCGCTTCTTCCCATTTGGATCGGGTGGCAGTGTCAACCTTTCTCATTACAATGTGTATAATAATACCGTTTGTTATCTGTTTCTCATCGCCCAGCGATAGCAGTGCGTCATACACCGCTGACACTTCGTCAATCATTGATCGCAATGAAGGTGCGGATGGCTTTGGGATGGTTGGCAGCTCAAAAAGTTTAGATATTGTATTGAAAAATATCAAACATTTATTATCATAAACTTTTTTGAGACTTGCCAACGCTTGCGGATAATTTTCATCCGACATCTGAAACGCTTTAACTGTTCCCAAAGCCTCTCCAGATAGACAATTAACCAAATGGTTCAATTTTCCAATATCTAGGATATTTGGATCATTATGAACTGAGCTCTCAAACAAACTCATAGAGTTTTTAAATTCTGAATATTCTCCCTTGAACTTCGGCAGATTCATTTTAGGGAGTCTTGAGCTGTGAGAAGCTACGAAAGATGTTTCGGCAAGTGAAGTTTTATTTTTTGCTAAAATTGACTTTATTATGGACTTCGTTTCAACGATTATGTCCTCTAACTCCCCTCGGGCCATCAATTTCTTCAATCTTTGATTGGCACTTCATTAATTTTCACTATGTGAATTTAATATATCGAGACGACATTCCAATTCGATTGGATCTAAAGCATACAAGGGCGTTTTGACTCACATGAGCAGTTACTCTCAGCACACGTATTCTTACGCCCTTATTTCAGTCGCTATTGAGAGCGAAAAAACCAGTTTTGCACTGTGGGATAGTAAATTGATTTTCCTGCCAGTTGCGCTGCAGACAGCAACGAGGTAACATAGGTAGTCGGTATGTACATAGATGTTTTTTTATGCCCTAGTATATTTTTGCCCCATTTGAAATGTATAACATAAATAAAATGTTATAATTTCAAATACCTTTGGTGGGGTAAATTGGGAGTTGACTACTTTTACTAGCAAACTAGTTTGCGGAAATTTTAAGATAAAGTTGAAATTGTGAAGTTTCCGAGAAGTCATGCTTAAAAATAAGGCTCGGCGTCCAAAAACACCTTCGCTTTCAAATATATTCACTTACATAAAGCTTTTCGTCAAAACGGGGTTCTTTCTGGGCGCCCCAAAAAATTAATTTTTTTTTATTTTAATTATTTGGAATGCCTACATTAATTGTATACTTTTGTGACAGTTTCTTATTAAAATTGCATTCGATAAATTTCTAGTAGTTAACCTGCTTCTTTGCTTGGAACAGATGAATTTGATATCAGAAAAAATGTGTTCACAAAAGAATGTTGAGGGGAAAAATGATAAAACCTTGAGGGAAATTTCTTTAAGCTGCGGATAAAATGAGCTTTCTAAGTTATTAATTATTAATTCTGACTGGATTTTTAATTCATATTGGTTTACATCACATTTAAACGTGTTTACAAATATATCGATTAAAGGTTGAATTTTTCGGAAGTCCTCAAATCTGTCCTCAAAGTTAAAAAACAGAGTCTCTAATAACTGAGTGTGCGCACGTTTTACACTTAAGACATCAGTACTGTTCATGAGGGAGTAGGCTTGTGAAAAACTTGAATAATCTCCGTCTTTGATCTCAGAAAGCAATAAAAATAAAATAGTTTGAAAATGAGTGACTTCTTTGAATAAAAGGGGCAAGGTTTTTTCTTTTCCTTGTATTTTCAAATCAAGTTCATTCAAACGGTTACACAAATCAGAAAGAAAAGCCAAATTAAAAATAAATTGGCTCTCTTCTAATGCCTGTTTTAATTCATTTGCCCCAGCTAAATTCTCCAATTTTAAAAACTTTAGCACTTCATTCCTTAAGGCAATTAATCTCTTCAGGCAATCACTCCGGCATAACCACCGTACATCGGTGAACATCTTTAGGTCACTGTATTCACTATTTGAAGTTTTTAAGAACTCCTTAAATTTCCGGTGCGTAAGTGAATTATGACCTCCTCTTATTTTGTTAATTATTTTCTCTGCAGTTTCATATGTGGAAGCGCGCTCAGGAATTTGGTGGCAAGAGACAGCTGGTGTATTATGCAATGAAAAGAATAAACCTTAATATTATGCTTTTCCAACTGCCCAACGAAGCCTTCCAGTTTACCAATCATTACGTTGGCCCCATCCGTACAAACCCCTAGCAAATTTCCTTAAGTCCACTTCAGAAAGTAATTTTTGGTGAATGGTTTCGAAAATTAACTTACCTGTTACATTTCCGTGGAAGCTTTCTCACGAGAGCATTGATTCAAAAACTTCAAAGTTTGAATCTACGCATCGAACACAAATGACCATTTCATATATGTCATTTATATCAGTGCTTTCATCCAAGCATATGGAGAAAAATTGGCAGTCATCAATTCTTTTTTTAATAGCTTTTTCAACAAACGTCCCTTTTCCGTCCACATTTCGTGTTATAGTTCTACGTGATAAAGGAACTTTTTCAAAAAAAGCTGCTAATGGGCTGCTGAGTATTTGTAAAACTGTCACAACACTTCTTTCATAAAAGTACCGTCTGAAAAAGGTCTTCCATGCATAGCAATGCTTGAACTAATTATGCTCGAGATATCTTTTTTAATTTGGTTTCCGTACCTGTATAATTCTTTTGACCATCGTTTTCAACTTGGAAAACCCCATCCTTATACTTCTGCAAAAGGGTATTTTTTTTTTCAAAAAACATATTATAAATTATATGCCCGGGTCCCCTTTACACACATATTACACAATAGACATTGCATATTACCAAAGGCATCGAAAATCATAAAGCAATATTTGTCATTCATTTTGAACAAACACATATAGGTACGCGCATAAATAGTATCATAAAACAATCAAGCGGCGCACGATGTTGCTTCGCTGTTATTTGTTACACAGTATATACAGTACATAACCTTTTCGTGGTAGCTTTCTGAGGGGTGAATAGCGGCCATCTTGGATTTTCAGAGGTAGCAGCGCAGTGCTATATATATTGAGGCAGTAAATACTAACAAATTTATTCTATTAAATAACAAAAACTAGAAGTATTGTTGCTTAATATAAAAGGAAATTATTTATTAATGACATATATTTACTAATATTTGATTTAAACGCCATAGTGTGTCATGTTTCGCCCATAAAAATATCATTTACTGATAGTCGGATATTCTTTATGTAGTGAGTTCTTATTAATAAAAAGCAGCCCTGTTTTTAGATCTCTCGGTGGTGAGTTTTCTTCTGAATGTATTTGTTTTCAATTGACAGACAGAAAACATAAAACGGTTTGTATTCGTAAGTTTTTAAAATATTATCACCATTAATTTTAATTTAGAAAGAAGATGTTTAGGCATTTGAAGCTGAATTTTTAATACATCGTTCTAATTCTCATCCGTATACTATTTTTGATAATTTATTTTTCAATATTTAAGTTTTGCATTTTCCACACCACCCCAGAGGTTTGCAATAAAGGGCGTTACAGACTTTTTTCAGGTGTTCGGTTCCCCGGTAGGCCTATTTTCACCTTTTCAACTTAAAATAAACATAATTAATAATTTACATAAAAATTTAAATAAAAATATTGCACAAAATAATTTAATAATTAATAAAGATTTCTAAGCTCTCACAATAGATGCATCCAAAATCCTACAACTCTATTAAATATATTAAAATACAGAAGCTAACTTTTAGAAGGAGGAGGTAGCTACCTATGTGAAATGCGCGAAAATTTGATGTGCCGAAAATGAGGGCTGGCTGCCTGCCTATTAAAAATTCTTAAAGAAAAATATGTTCTAATTGTTATAAAAAGTATTTTAAAACGTCGGGTTGTGAATTTTCGCAGCAATAAAAAGGCTCTACAATTTTTAATATAAACATTATTATTAACACTAATATATATTCTTATTAAAAACTTCGACATATCTTTCCTTTCAAACCCAATTTCCAATTGATGTTTTCCTATAACGGCTAACGAGTTGTCAATTTGTATATGCCAAAACGACAAATTACCACCCAGGATTGTATCATACTGCATGCAAAAATTTGGAAATATTTGAAGCGTGTTTAAAAATTGCACAAAAAAAACAACTGATTTAACATTAAACAACAACTAATATCCCAATAAAATTGAACACATATGCAAAGTAATTCAATATAATCACTTAAATAACGTAAACACTTGCATTTTTTAATATCTTTTAAAGTCTCGGTCATCAAAATTTAAAATTTATATGTAGTTTAAACGCTAACACAACACCCTGATTACCATGAAAGTAGCAAAAAAAGTGTAACACAACACCCTAAGATTTTCTAGAGGTGAGTATAGGTATGTAAACAAAGAAAAGGTTTATTACTGTATATACTGAGGTTTGTTAATCAACTGACTGCAAATGTTCTTTGTCTCATGGTAGCCACTTTACGCTCGCGGTTACCAATACATCCATATATTTCATTTGCCCATGTATGATCTAAAGACATAGTCTTTTCGAGAAGGCCCGTTTTAATGCGCAAAATACTACTTTTCGCAACCGTTCTTTGACGTTTTGACGATTTTAAGTCCGTCAACTCCTTACTTGGAGACAGGTTTGCGAGAGTTGGCTTTGGCTTGCTCATTTTGCTTGTTTAAATTTCCGAAAAGAAGACTACATATAAGCTTGGCAACAGATATATTAAGAATCGACAACGAAAACGAAAAAATATATATATACATAAGTATATCGATTCCCCAATATACGAATGCCTAACCAATAGCAATAAAGGTTGGCAACAAATACATTTGAAATTGGTTACAAAAACGAAAAAAAATAATATCGATTCCCAAGTATACGAAAGCCAAACCAATAAATGCGCAAAATGAGCAATAGCACAAAAAAGTAATTTAATCGGAAAATGTCCAAACGAAAATCGACAAAAATTGCGAAAAATGAGATAATTTAATTTTGCAATTAATCATTTTTTCACCTTTTCGTCAAAATAAAGGGCTGCCGCAAAATCCCAAAATCCCTTATTCACTTTGAATTCTTATATGTCTGATCATGTATTAATATACATAAGTATATATGTAAGTTTGAATATTAAATACAAGGCAATACAATAAATCAATAGGGGTTTTCTCTTGCTCTTGCAAAACCCGGTGCACGGTGCAAGAATTGCAGATTTACAACGGCACACCAACAAACACACGCAGAAAAATATTTGCAAGGGCTGGAAAAGATGTCAGACCAAAACAAAATATTAATTGCAACCCTGTTGTAGTTGCCATTTTACATAAAGACATATTACGTCGTTAAATTGTTGAGAAAGGTAAGTTTTAAATAGATTTTAAAATTTCTTTTTAATTTCTAAAGAATTTTTACAGTTTTCCACAAATATGAATAGCGAAGTTGCGCCCCAGCGAAAAGGAAAAGGCAGCAGCCAAACAAGAAGTGGAAGGAGAGTGAGGTGCTCCCTATAATAGAGTTTTAATGGAAGAGGCGGAATTTGAGGTAAGTTGATACGTTCTTTTTTAATTTTTTATTTAATTCGATTTTCTATTATTTCAGGCTCCAACTGCGGAATTGTTTTATAAACGATTTTTACATAACTCGCAGTTGGATTTCTCATGGGATCTGATGCGGTTGACAGTCCGACATTTGAAGGCGCAGTACCGTAAAGCCAATGACTAGCTCGCGTCAACGGGTGCAGGACTACAAGATGAAGCTGACGGCAGAACCATCGAAGGTTAGTATTATACAGATATTTTAAATTTATTGTAAATAAAACATTTTTTTACTAATTTCAGCAAAAATTGCTAAAATGTCTCCATACTACGACCAGCAGAGGGAAATATTTGAAAAGCGTTTGCCGGCCACGCAACCGTTACTGGTTGAAAGCAACCTTCCTTCGCCTCAGTTATGTCCAGTTAGTCCTGCACCAGAATAGTTATAGCTAACTGCATTTCTACTGAAAATTGCCTAATGGATTGAGCGTTGTTAAACTGTGCACTATCTTTGATCAAGGACAACAGAAACGCAAATTGATCTCTTGAGACTCGGAGCATTTGTTGGTAACGTTCTTCGTCTAAATAGTCAAGAACATTAGCCCTCCATGCCAAACTCTTAGGCACATTTTGATAATTTCCGCGATGATTCGATAAGATAATTGTAAGACTTTCATCATACCATAGTTTTCCAATAGCTATTGTCGTCTAAAAAGTTCAAATTTTTGATTTTTTAAAGCTTGAAAAAGTGAAATAAACAATTACCATCCAGATGTAGTAATATATTAGAAGCAGCTTCTTCAATTATAAAATGAACAAGTTTTTGTTTCTCAGAAGTTTGTGGCATTTTTAAAAAATAGATTCGTTAATCTTTCGCAATTTGTTTTGTTTTGTTATTTTTTCAATCACAATATTCGTTAAACAAGTCATGCACAATAAAAATTCACAAAAGTTTTGCATAATAGTCATTCACAATAAATTCACCGAATCAGCCGTTCATATATCACTAGATTCTGCAATGGGTGCTCTCGTGCTCTTGTATATTTCGGTATAGTATTTTTGCAATCTGCAATCTTGGAAAAGCAAGAAAATACCCCTAATATAATATATGTAAAGTGAAAAGGGAGAGCCAAAACCTGAAAGTGCACTTGTTTTGTTGCTTTGCACTGCTTTCACACTCGTTACCTGGTGCGTCGGCTGTGTGCCGGCGCTTACGTCCCTTTGGCACAGGATGCAACGGCAGCTCATTCCCACGACGACACCGAGTGATGGCGGCAGCGAATGATGGCAGCAGCGTATTGATGGCAGCAGCGTATTGATGGCAGCAGCGGCTTGATGGTAGCAGCGGTGGTGTTGACGTAGCAAAATTGGACACTTAGCGGCACTATATAGTTATGGGGCTTGGTAGCGGCACAGGAAGCGGTAAGTAATAGTGGTACTTCATTCTTACGGCTCAAGAAGCGGTATTTTGTTGCGGTAGTTTTTAACGGCACTTCATGGTTAACTCTTAAATTTTTTGTCATACGACACTTTTACACAATGTGAACAAGTTTTTTTGTTTTTTGTGACTTTAGCCGAGACTATTTCGCACCCCTTGGTGTTATTAACGTGAAACTCACTGTACCGCACCTTCTCCACGTCACGTATACGCGTATATTTGTATGTATTTTTATATGTAGGTATTTTATTTTATCACTTCTTTTGTTTCTTTTTTAAAGATTTGCTGCTGTACATATCAGTTCACTATTGAATGTACATATGTATGTATATACATATAAACATATGTATTTAAATTCTCTTTTTTACGCTTATATAGGAATCACTGCACTTAAAAGAAACACCTCCGCTTTAACGTTGTATATAAGTAAGTATAAGCATATATTTTTGTGTATATCTATGTATTAGGGTGGCCCATATTATATAGGCGAAAACTAAATCGGGTTTACAGATCGGGGCACACCCCAAATTTTTTGCTATCGCCAAAACAAATATTCTGGGAAAGTTTCAATTTAATATTCCAACGGCAAGAGGGTGCTCAATGACATATGACATTAAGGAAAAAATGAAAAAATCCGCAATTTTGGTAATTTTTTTTAATAAGTACAACTACGTAGGAAGTAATAAATTCATTTATTTTATAGCATAATGTTAATAAATAACGCAATCTTATATAATAATAAAGAGGGATAAAAAAACATGGCTTATTTCTTTGAAGTTGCCGACCCCAAGCTTTTAACAACTGCTCTCTTTGTCGTTTTTTCGGAACCCACTTTCTATTAGCTTCTACCACTTGTAGGAGCAACTGCTTCTCTTTTTCATCATTTGTTAGAAGCTTATTGAAGTCTTCAAACAGTTTGACTCCACGCTCAGCAATATCATTAACAACTTTCAGGTTTCTTACGATTTGTTTCCCTCCAATGTAATGCTGATTGATGTTCCATTCATTTGGATCTGTGTTTAAAAACGTTGAATTTATCTTTAACTTTTCAAACACCTGCAAAGATCTTTGATTGGCAAAATCGGCCAATTCGGCTTGGTCACTTAAAAGTGACGAATCACCTCTTACTTTTCGGTCAGTAGATTCACACCATATCTTTTTGACAATTTCAGCCTTTGCATTATTTGTTACTTTATCTGAGAACAAACTCAACCCAACTTATTCATCCGAGAGGTACCAAAGATGGGATTTTGTAGCATTTTTAACCACTTCACTTATTTGTGGATCAATAGCTTCATAAGTGGTCATGCCTTTCCATAGAGAAAGGTCTGACCAAGGAGCATTTGCAGCCATAGGAGCCTCAAACCAATATTTCACATATACAAGCATTCCAAATTTCACAAAGCGTTCTAGCTTTGTTCTCCCTTTGTGTGGTTTCAAAAACATCTACTTTTTCATTGCTCAAAATATCGGGAAGAATCTTACCATCCCAATGAACTACATATAACTGATCATCAAAAGAAACAGATTGCTTTATTTCCTCAAATATAGATTTTCGCCCTTGTTTTCTTTGGAGTTGAATAGTGCTGCGTGATAATGGCAACGAGCTAGGGTCTTGGCCCAGTGCTGCTGCGATTGGGACCATCAACCTCAAGACTTCTCTATCAGACACTTTATTGCGGTCTAAAGAGCTTATCACATGCTTAGAAAATAAGTTTTGCTTAGCAGCCTTCACAGGTTTGTCACTGCTCGGCTCATTAGCATGATGGTCAGTGATCTGGTACCGGGAGCTCTTCTTTATAAAAGTTGAAACTGGATATTCTTCATCTTCAGAGGAACAGGAAGTGTCACTAGAGAGTCCAATTTCGAAATAAGGCTCATGCATTAAAGATGTCCCTTTGGAGGTACTAGGTGTTGTTTCTAAGAGCTGGGCTTTTCGTCTTCTCTCTTCATCTTCGTTAAATCTCTTTAAAGTTCTTTCCTGCTTTTTGGCTAAGCTTTTTTCAACTTTAGTCGTAGCCATTTTTCGCTGGTCTCGCTGATCTGCTAGAAATTTACGGTCTTCTTCAATCTTTATCAAATTTGAAGCATCTGCATGAGCTATATCAAATAAAGAGTCAAGCTCAGATGTAAATTCATCTTCACGAGCTTTTTGATGTTTTGAATTACGAGATTTATTTTTTTTAGCAACAACCACTTTGAATGGAGTTTCTCAATCTTATCAACGCAGTGTTTAATTAATCTTGTTGGTATGAGAGCTCTTTCCCATAACTGAGTTACCTCCTCAACTGTCATATGACTTGTACTACGCACTAAATTAAATTTATGCAAGTGCCAGTGAAAACGCAAAAGCACTTGCCAATTAGTAGGTAGTTGATTTAGTCTTAATAGAGATTCCACATCTGTAATACCCAAAAGGAAAACACGGTCACACTGCCTTGTTGCAGGAGAAATGGACGCCATGGTTTTTCATAAGTTATTGATGAAATGTTTAAAACAGGTATCACTTTGGGTACTATTATGAGAATTATTTCGTAATAATATTAGGTTTTGTCAATCTAGATCTTATTGATGATATTTTTCAGCATCTGTTTTAGATATTTGAAACACCTGCAACAAAGAAACAAAAATAATTATTCAAATATTGATTTTTTATTATTTCGACTTTTTGTTATCAATCGTGAAACTTTGGGTTCTTTGAGCACCCTTTTCCCATCCATCAAAAAATCTGAAAAAATTACAGAGGTATATTGAACCCCATTCTAAAAAAATGGAGGGGTGCCCAGGGTGAATTTTTGAAGTTAGTTTTTTTGGGCCACCCTAATAACCAGTATATGGTTTTGGGATGATAATATTATTAGTGTTGTACGGAAAGTGTGTTTCCTGAATACTGATAACATCTGGGCTTTTTTCTTTAATTAGTAAAATAAGTTCTTGATAGTTGTTAATGTTGCATTATCGTGCAACAGGCGCCAGGACCCTGCCTCACGGTATTGTGGTCGAGCACGACGAATGCGTGACAAAAGACGCTTCATAACACCAAGGTAAAACACAGCAATAATCGTTTGGCTGCGCTACACTCTCGGTGTACAATACCCTCGGAATCAATAAAACAAATCAGCATTGAGAGATTTACATCTGCGCACCTGCGTCCAGGTCCCGCTTTTTGATGCGTAGCACGGTTGCTGCGTATTTCTGGATAATCCCCCAGTTTGTTTCGCTCTCCAACATGACGCTGATTACATTGTCAGCGTTTATTGGCCCGACCAGGCCTTCTACGACGGTGCGTTCCCCTTGCCAGCGCTCACATTCAAAGAATGTGTGTTCAGCGTCGTCCTCTGTCGCGTCGTTGTATGGGCATGACGGCTCTTCGACTTTTCCCATTCTGTAGAGGTACTTTTTGAAGTATCCGTGGCCGGATAACAGCTGAGTTGTGTAAAAGTCTACTTCTCCGAATTTACGACTTGTCCATAAATCTAGGTCTTTTATCAGCCTGGCCGTCCATCTGCCGCGACTTTCATTCTCCCATCTTTGTTGCCATGATGTTATCGTATCTTTCCTTATTTGTTGAATTGCGCTCTTGTTATTGCCGGGTGATTTCTTTAGCTCCCACAGCTTTTTCCTTTCATATGCCAGTAGGTCGATTGGAGCATTGCCGCTTATAACTAATATTGCGTCGCCTGATACTGTTCTGTAGGCTGAGGCTGATGCAACTCTGAGGGCTGCGGTGCGGTACACTCTGGCCACTGCCTTACGCCGGTTTTCCTTTTTAAGCGCGTCTGCCCAGATTTCGGCTCCGTATAATAGGACGCTGATTGTCGTCGACATTAGGAGCTTTCTCTTTCCTTGGCTGGGGCCTCCTATGTTAGCCATTAATCGGCTCAGTTGAGACGTGATCTTCGCTGCCTTACCTGCGGCGTGCTGGATTTTTACCCAGAAGGTTAATCTGTAGTCCAGTCTTACGCCTAGGTAGTTTACTGCTTTTTGCGTCTAAATAATATCCGCAGTCGTTCGCATACTTATTTCGAGGAGTATGAGCTTATTTGTTAGCCGTACTAACTTTGTTTTTTCTGTAGCGAGCTGGAGATTGTGTGTTTCGCGCTTCTTCTGTGTCTCGTGCTGCTGCATTACTACTGCAATGTGGTCCGCGCTGGCAAATTAAAGTACGATTCGGCTTTTATTTCGAGTTTAGTATAGCTTCGTGGCTGATGTTCCCACAAGTCTGGGCCTAAAATGGATCCTTGTGTTTAACTCTGACTGGCCGCTATCTGTCTCTAATTTGTAGTGAGAGCAGTTTCTCTTACTAAGGTAGCTCCGCACCACAGCTCTAGAGGGCCGGAATTTTTAAAGCTTTTTCGACTTGAAATCAGTCATATCCACTCATCTAGCATTGTTGAAGGCGTTTCCAGGACCTTCTAAAGTCATACCAACACTATTATTACTAATATTTATGCCATCTATGTTGTGTAGCTTCCACACTTTCAGTGATATATTTTATAGCTTCTAGAGTTGATCTGCCAGTTCTAAAGCCATTTGTCTAGGAAGTCCTCCAGCTAAATTAATAACCACTTCGAATAAAGTTTTCCGTTATTAATCAAGCATGCATAGTGGACGGTATGCAGATGGCAAATTTAGGATCTCATACTACGCTTACTGGTTAGCAACAGCGGTTTGCTTTTCAGGTTCAGGGGTATTCGCCTTCAAAGCAGGCGTTGTACATATTCAATAGTACTACCAGTCGCTGCAGCGATTATTTTGAGGACTTCTGCTGGGATCCCGTCCGGGCCGGGTGATTTGTTCGCCTTGAGCTTGCCGGTTACGTCAGGTGGCTTTGCTCGAGCGCCGAGTTTTTTCATCACTATTTTGTACCCTAGCCCCCAGGGGTTTCTGTTTATATCCTCCCGTAGTTCCTCCCATTTTTTCATTTTACTGTCGTCGATGGCGTGCTTCAGCTCCTTTTTTGCTGCTTTGTATTGCTCGGCTTCTTGGGGTGCGGCTCCTCTGCGCCTGGATCTCGTGTAAGATCTGCGAAGGCGGAGGCACGTGCGTCTGAGTTGGGCGATGTTTTCAGTCCACCAGTAAACTGCTGCTTTACGTTTGCTGTGGGTAGCCTTGGACATTGATTTTTGGCAGGCTTTGGTTATATTACGCATTGTGTGCTCGACTGTTTTTCTTGCTATAAGGGAGGGGCCGCTAGATTGGTGCTGCTCGTCTATTGCGGCGATGTATCCTTTCATATTCCGTTGCAATATTTTAATAGTCATTAAATAGAGAGGAGAGAATTTGAAACAGATGTAGTACGTAATAGGGAATAGAAACTCGGAGAGACTTGACTAAGAGTTAAGTTCTCCCATTGATTTGTCCAATTCCTTTGTGTATATTTCGTGATAAATTCCACGGCTAGTGGAAGGCAGGTAATTTACCGAAAGAATGTTTGGACTGTTAGTTATTTTTTTAATGTCGTTGTTTTCGTTTTGATTTTTATTTTCATTTGTAGGGTTATTAGGTGTGAAGGATGGAATTAAGGATATAGTGGGAGCATTTTTTGGTTTTTTGTTTGATTGATCTGTGATTTTTATACTCTCGCAACAAGTTGCTAAGGAGAGTATTATAGTTTTGTTCAAATAACGGTTGTTTGTAAGTCCTAAAACTAAAAGAGTCAGATATAGGGTTATATATACCCAAGTGATCAGGGTGACGAGTAGAGTTGAAATCCGGATGTCTGTCTGTCCGTCCGTCAGTCCGTGCAAGCTGTAACTTGAGTAAAAATTGAGATAAGAAGGTTAAGTTCGAAGATGGGCAAATGGCGAAAACCGAAAACCTATAAAGTGTCATAACTAAGCTATAAATAAAGATATTAAAGTGAAATTTGGCACAAAGGATCGCACTAGGGAGGGGCATATTTGGACGTAATTTTTTTGGAAAAGTGGGCATGGCCCCGCCCACTACTAAGTTTTTAATACATATCTCGGACACTACAATAGCTATGTCAACCAGACTCTATAGAGTCGTTTCCTTCAAGCATCAAGTTCAAAAATGGAAGAAATCGGATAATAACCACGCCCACCGCCAATACAAAGGTTATGTTGAAAATCACTAAAAGTGCGTTAACCGACTAACAAAAAACGTCAGAAACACTAAATTTTACGGAAGAAATGGCAGAAGGAAGCTGCACCCAGGTTTTTTTTAAAAATTGAAAATGGGCGTGGCGCCGCCCACTTATGGACCAAAAACCATATCTCGGTAACTACTAGACCGATTTCAATGAAATTCGGTATATAATATTTTCTTAACACTTTGATGACATGTACGAAATATGGGTGAAATCGGTTTACAACCACGCCTTCTTTCAATATAACGCTATTTTGAGTTCCATCTGATGCCTCCTCTGTATAATATATATACATTAGGAACCAATGATGATAGCGGAATAAAACTTTACACAAATACGGTATTTGAAAAATATGTAAATGACGTTTAATGAAATCTCGATTATCACTTTATCATGCGAGAGTATAAAATGTTCGGTGACACCCGAACTTAGCCCTTCCTTACTTGTTATTTCTTAATATTGTCTCAGATTTGGTAACTATTTACCTTATATAACACATTTGCATTGTTGCAATTGTTGGTTGGTCATTTTTGTGGTTATAGTGTCAAGTATAGCTTTACGACATGGTAAACGTGATTTAATTTGCAGAAAAAGTCATCGAGGGAGATTGATTTCTTCCGCTTATTCTTTACTTACTTTACAAACATATCATTACAAATAAATATATATTACGGTTGGTAAAAATAAAATAAATATTGGGTAATTGAAAAAGTCTTTTTCGTATTTCTAATCAAACTTCAACAAATTATATACCGAATTTCATTGAAATCGGTATAGTAGTTCCTGAGATATGGTTTTTGGTCCATAAGTGGGCGAGGCCACGCCCATTTTCAATTTTTAAAAAAAGCCTGGGTGCAGCTTCCTTCTGCCATTTCTCCCGTAAAATTTAGTGTTTCTGACGTTTTTTGTTAGTCCGTTATCGCACTTTTAGTGATTTTCAACATAACCTTTGTATGGGAGGTGGGCGAGGTTATTATCCGATTTATTCCATTTTTGAACTGTATATGGAAATGCCTGAAAGAAACGACTTTATAGGGTTTGGTTGACATAGCTATAGTAGTTTCTGAGATATGTATAAACAACTTGGTAGGGGGCGGGGCCACGCCCACTTTTCCAAAAAAATTACTTCCAAATATGCCCCTCCCTAATCCGACCCTTTGTGCCAAATTTCACTTTAATATCTTTATTTATGGCTTAGTTATGACACTTTATAGGTTTTCGGTTTCCGCCATTTTGTGGGCGTGGCAGTGGGCCGATTTTGCCCATCTTCGAACTTAACCTTCTTATGGAGCCAAGGAATACGTGTACCAAGTTTCATCATGATGTATAAATTTTTACTCAAGTTACAGCTTACACGGACGGACGGACAGACGGACGGACGGACGGACAGACGGACGGACGGACAGACAGACATCCGGATTTCGACTCTACTCGTCACCCTGATCACTTTGGTATATATAACCCTATATCTGACTCGTTTAGTTTTAGGACTTACAAACAACCGTTATGTGAACAAAACTATAATACTCTCCTTAGCAACTTTGTTGCGAGAGTATAAAAATGTTTAAGGCAGAGTCCAACTGTCGGACCTTTTAAGGGCGTCGAAGACCTTAGACAAAACTTGAAGTAAAAATGTCCACAGGCGCACGTGCGTGCATATTTTCGTATATATATTATAAAGTAGATATATAGTATGTGGTTGAGATTAGCTAAAAGGCGACTTCAAAGGCATGTAAAGCAAATGGTAAAGATTATCTTCAGCAGTGCCACTCTATAAGGTGAATAAATATAAAATTCATCAGTTTGGGAGATACTTGCGTGCAGCCCTATGTGTTTGAGCACGTATGTACTAAAGCTGTAAAATCAAAGTTCGCACATGTGTCTGAAACGATTATTGCTAACGTTAAAAATTCTGCATTATGTTGCGTGTCACAAAAAAAAAATGCGATACTCTATTGTACTGTTAAATTTAAACTCATATAATAGTAAGGCCCTACATTACTTTTGGAAATGGTTTGCGGCTTCTGTGTCTAACCATGAGCTTAATATAAATAATATATCTTTTGTAAATCTGTATAGAAACAGATATCATATTACAAATATTTATGTTCATTATCACCAGCACATACGAATCTAGTCTCAAACGTAGATACATATGTATTTACAAATACTCATTCCTATCAACAGTGTAATAAATGTTCATTTCGGGTATATTGATTAGAGAGAGTAGTATTTAATGTATGCAATGTGAAGGATCGCAAATGATCCTAAACTAATAATAGATAAGAAATAGTTTTGTATGCTGTTGGGAACACTTATCTTTAAGATATGTGTACATACTGTCGGTATGTACAGTAGATTAGTATTAAGATATGTACATATGCACCTCTGCATGAATGGTAGTCATACTTGATAGATATAGGATTAAGAAAGGTCTATAATCTAACAGATAGCTCAATGGGCAGACCATAGCTTTAGTGACCACTTACTTATAATTGTAGACATGTTAAACACGTCGTTCTTACTAACACTGGAGAACTAAAACCCCCCTCGACATCCGTTTTTAGGTAACGTTCGATGCTTTTGTAAGAAAAATTCCAGCTATTGCAACAGAGAGTTCAGAATTCCTTGCAAAACCTTAGTATATTTGAATAACTACGACTTGCCAAAATTAGACTTCGTAAATACACAGGGCACAAAGGTTTGATATCTTTTAAATTACACCTACGTCTCCAAGTTCAGTAAAATTCAAATGATACAAATGTCACTCATACGCCATAACACACTTACCCCTATACCCAATTAATGGTCAAGTATAAATAACTACGTTGCGCTGGTGGAATGCTGAAAGGAGCATAAAATGAACACAAATTTACTTTGCGGCCACTAGAAATCCTGTCCTTGACAAACGCGCCAATACGAAGTATAAACTCTTAGGGCAAGATGTAAGGCACAAGAACCGTCAACTCGAACAAAGTTCAGCAGTCCTAGGGACAAATGGCATACCAATTCCTAACAAATACTATATATTTGAGGTATATTTTACAACAACAAAGTTGCTCATATTGCACATGGCTGACGCGTTGATTTTTTATATTGTAATAATGTGTACTCAGCTATGCCTCATCTACGACATACTTAAGGGACCCTTTAGGTTATGATGAGCAGCGAACGGCAAAATATATAGTATGCAAGAGTTGCTTGGCGAAATCTGATTAATTTTTTAATTAAATAAGTCTTAAATTTCAATTCCACTTGCATGACATCACGTTGCATTCTATAAATACATATGTATAACTAGTAATCTAGAACTTTTAAAAGTTCCCAAAATTATTTTACTATGTGACACTATTTCACTTTCTGTATGACACGGTCTTTTTAGCCCAGTTCTTTACGGCAGGCTTGAGAAGATAGGGATTTTGCTGCGGACCTAACTGAAAAAAAAGTGATAGCAAAACCGTAAGAAAAAACCCGTAAGAAAAAGACTGTAAGATCGCTAGTTATAGCCTACCTTTAGGTTTTGCAAAATAATAAGGCATGAAAATCTGTAACATTATTAGGGGTATTCTCTTGCTCTTGCAAAACCCTTGCACGGTGCAAGAATTGCATATATTTCCTCTTGGTGCACCGGCACAACAACAAACACACGCAGATAATTATTTGCAATGGCTGTAAAATATATCAGACCAAAACCTATGTATATTTGCGTGCAATGTCACGCAAAAATATAATTGCAACCCTGTTTTAGCTGTCATTTTACATAAAGACATATTACATCGTTAAATTGTTGAGGAAGGTAAATTTTAAATAGATTTTATAATTTCTATTTAAATTATAAAGTTTTTGTTACAGTTTTTTTGTTGAAAATGTAGGCAGAAGGTGCGCCAATTCACAATAGCCATGCATAATACTCATTCACACTAAATTGACCGAATCAGCCGTTCATATATCACTAGATTCTGCAATGGATGCGTCTGCTCGTGCAATCTTGTATATATTCAGGTATAGTATTCTTGCAATCTGCAATATTATAGTTTTGTTCACATAACGGTCGTTTGTAAGTCCTAAAACTAAAAGAGTCATATAGGGTCTGATCAGGGTGACGAGTAGAGTCGAAATCCGGATGTCAATCTGTAACTTGAGTAAAAATTGAGATATCATGATGAAACTTGGTACACGTATTCCTTGGCTCCATAAGAAGGTTAAGTTCGAAGATGGGCCAAATCGACCCACTGCCACGCCCACAAAATGGCGGAAACCGAAAAGCTATAAAGTGTCATAACTAAGCCATAAATAAAGATATTAAAGTGAAATTTGGCACAAAGGATCGCATTAGGGAGGGGCATATTTGGACGTAGTTTTTTTGGAAAAGTGGGCGTGGCCCCGCCCCCTACTAAGTTTTTTGTACATATCTCAGAAACTACTATAGCTATGTCAACCATACTCTACAGAGTCGTTTTCTTCAGGCATCTCTATATACAGTTCAAAAATGGAAGAAATCGGATAATAACCACGCCCACCTCCCATACAAAGGTTATGTTGAAAATCACTAAAAGTGCGTTAACCGACTAACAAAAAACGTCAGAAACACTAAATTTTACGGAAGAAATGGCAGAAGGAAGCTGCACCCAGGCTTTTTTAAAAAATTGAAAATGGGCGTGGCGCCGCCCACCTATGGACCAAAAACCATATCTCAGGAACTACTAGACCGATTTCAATGAAATTTGGTATGTTATATTTTCTTAACACCCTGATGACATGTACGAAATATAGGTGAAATCGGTCACAACCACGCCTTCTTCCAATATAATGCTATTTTGAATTCCATCTGATGCCTTCTCTGTATAATATATTGTACATTAGGAACCAATGATGATAGCAGAATAAAACTTTACAAAAATACGGTATTTGAAAAATATGTAAATGATGTATAATGAAATCTCGATTATCACTTTATCATGCGAGAGTATAAAATGTTCGGTGACACCCGAACTTAGCCCTTCCTTACTTGTATGTTTTGTGTTCGTCAGGCTTGCAGTGTTGCATATGTTAGTAGTAGGTGTTTAAAAGTTGCGTCCACTTCTAGTTTTCTTGCGTCCGTCTGTCAGTCCCACATGGATACTATGGAACTCGTTAAAATACAAAGTTTACAGACAGGCTCCAAATAATGTTACTCATTATGTCAACAGCTAAAACTAGTACTGCTACTTTTCTACATATAAACCTTTGACTGAATTCTAGCTACTTTACAGATATAAAATTAACCAAGGTCGTTCATCTTACATATATCTCAATGAAAAGAAAAGAATTTTAGTGAAAACTTAGCAATTACCAATCTGAAGAACAAAAAAGCGGCTGAGCCAATGGGTTTCCGGCCGAGCTATTCAAATGCGGCGGCAATTAACTACAATCAGCGCCAACTACCATGGGATAAGCCTCCTCAACATAGCATACAAGGTTCTAACGAGAAAGAGTAGACTTTATGCAGCTATGTTTGAATATGGTATCCCCGTAAAACTAATACGGCTGTGTAAATTGACGTTGAGCAAAACCAAAAGCTCCACTATGATCGAGAAGGACCTCTCCGAACTTCTCAATACCAAACGAGACAAGGCGACTCCCTTTCATTCGAATTTTTCAATCTACTAAAACTAAATAAATACCGTATTCTAAAATAGTGTACTAGTGTAGTGTGTAGTAATAGTTTTGTGGCGTATGCTTATGACATCGATGTCATTGGCCATAACAACCATGCTGTTAGTTCTGCTGTCTCCAGACTGGATAAGAAAGCCATGCAAGTGGGAGTAAATGAAGTCAAGAGGAAATATCTCCTGCCATCAAACAAACAGTCAAAAAAGTTTATTTTTATTACTCAGTTTAAGGCTTTTGATAATAGTCATGAAAACTAATTGATCGTAATTAACATACACATTATAATTAAAAAATATTGAATAATGCCTTTTAAAGCATGTCTCTCTATAGCTCTGCAGATAGCTCGAGTGCACTAATATCTCTCGTAATGCAGTTGAATTCCGCTAACGGCCAAACAATCATTGCGATGTCCAAAGCTAAAAGAACTGCATATACTATATGTACTTACAGCTGTTCACAAACACCTACACAAACAACCAATGATTGCCAATTGAATCCGCGTATTGCTGCTTCTGTTGTTTTCACTTATTATATTGAATCTGATTTCAAAATCATCGTTGACTGCAAAACGAGATTTTATTGTCTTTTAAGAGCAGGCGTTGAATTGTGTTGAATTTATAAAGACGGGGCAATTATAGTAGACAAACAGCACCATCAAACGTTTGACAAGTACTTTCTGGATTAAGGCATACAATAAAGCGCTGTTGTGCGCTATAAGATTGTGCACAGCGCTTCTTTCTACCCCAGAGCGGATCGATTTACACAGAGCTAAAAACAGAAACCAGAAAAATGGCATGTGAGAAATGTTTTATCATCAAAATCATTCTGAATAACTTCGTGTAGAGAATATAGCCAAATTAAAATAACGATTTTTAAAGCGAAGTTTTTCAGAGATTATAAATATTTCTTCTTCAGTTTTTGAGATTTCTGAATTAAAGTTAATACATATGTAGCTAGCTGTATTTTGATATTCCATTGATCATTTGTTGTGCTTTGGATTCGACAACATCGATTATTCGGAGTTTCTGAACCTCTCCTTAAAAATTGCAGGCTCGAAACCAGTTTTAGACCCATAGTCTCCTAAGTAAAGTTGTTCAGTATTGCCTACGGGGTTATAACCGAGTTAACCACAGCGCGCCAGTTATTCTAACATGACTTAACCAATGCAGCTGCTGGCTGTTGAATCGCTAAACTATGTCAATGACGTCGTCTATCTCGTGCAGCTCATTGTTCTATCGACTGCGGTATTTGCCGTTGCCAATGCGCAAAGGACCATAAATCTTCCGCAGAACCTTTATTTAAACGTTGACTCATCAGATGTTGTCATCGTCCAGGCCTCTGCATAATATAGCAGGACGGGTACGAGTTAGTTGTAGAGTTTAGTCTTTGTTCGTCGAGAGAGGACTTTACTTTTCAATTGCCTACTCAGTCCAAAGTAACACCTGTCGGCAAGAGTGATTCTGCGTTGGATTCCATGGCTGATGGGGGTGTAATGAGTTATAGCCTTGCGTCCTCGCCGCGCACCCTTATTTAAGTAACCCTTATTTAAGTTGTGAAACCCGGGGTCACGGTTAAAAGAAAGGAAGCTTTAGCGGAGCCACTCCGACATAGTTCGTTGAAGGGTTCATTGAAGTGTAATTGCAGCGTCTGTTCATCAGAGATGCATGTACGAGTCGGCGTCGGTCGTGAAACAAGCGCCTCGCTATAAAAATATGTATTGAACTCTATACTACTCGCCTAGCGAGGTTGCGCGCTGGCTTTGGTACCCGCCAATAGCAATGAAACGTAAACAGCAGCTTCGCATTCGTGATTTTATGGTCGACCCGCTCTAGTTTACATATCGGACACGCAAACGTGCAGTAAAATTTCCCTTGAAATGCTGGTATTTAACGTGAACAAACGAAGCACAAATGTTTTGACAGCTTCACTGGCACAAACTGCACTGCAGCATTAAGAACTCTGAGAGTTTATGGTGCTGCTAAACGCAGGCACCAATGTCACACTAACAAAGGGCCTATGAACAGATTTTCCTCTCTAATTGCATAAATGCGGAAATTACTGAATTCTATGTTAAGTCAAATACAAATATGTTGATATGGTTGAGCGTAATGTTGTTGTTGCTTTCTTTAGGTCCATAAGTTTAAATTAGCTAAGCATATTTATGTAGATTCCTCTGGAAGTCATAAGACAGCGCTGCTTTCGATAAATTTGGTCCGATAGCTGTTTGTTGTGTAAAACTTTGTATTTAAAGTTAACGTAGTTAGCTCGTTTATTTGTTCCAGTTTAACGCGGTGTTTGACAATATGTGCGCAAAACGATCTGTTCTTGTGAAAGCCTGCTTGCTGCTTCCTCAGCGAAACTTCAAGATGAGCTTTTATTCGGGTTAAAAGAAGTTTAGTGCGATTTTTCAACGGGATGCTAATCAATGTGACCCCTTTATGGGATGGACCGCCTTTTTTGGGAACCTCCACAGTATGCCTGTTAACCATTCATCCAGTAGTTGTTCTTAGCGCCAAACCGCTTTCAAAAAAAGGAAATGGCATATGGAGCCTAAAGGATCATCTAGCCAATTGCTGCACTTCGTTGCAATTAATTTATATCGGGTGATTTTTAAGAGCTTGATAACTTTTTTTTAAAAAAAAACGCATAAAATTTGCAAAATCTCATCGGTTCTTTATTTGAAACGTTAGATTGGTTCATGACATTTACTTTTTGAAGATAATTTCATTTAAATGTTGACTCATGTGGTTTCAACAAGATGGCGCTACATGCCACACAGCTCGCGATTCTATGGCCATTTTGAGGGAAAACTTCGGAGAACAATTCATCTCAAGAAATGGACCCGTAAGTTGGCCACCAAGATCATGCGATTTAACGCCTTTAGACTATTTTTTGTGGGGCTACGTCAAGTCTAAAGTCTACAGAAATAAGCCAGCAACTATTCCAGCTTTGGAAGACAACATTTCCGAAGAAATTCGGGCTATTCCGGCCGAAATGCTCGAAAAAGTTGCCCAAAATTGGACTTTCCGAATGGACCACCTAAGACGCAGCCGCGGTCAACATTTAAATGAAATTATCTTCAAAAAGTAAATGTCATGAACCAATCTAACGTTTCAAATAAAGAACCGATGAGATTTTGCAAATTTTATGCGTTTTTTTTTTAAAAAAAGTTATCAAGCTCTTTAAAAAAATCAACGGATACATTTTTCATTGCAAAATTAAAAAATGTTCTATATAAATACTGCCTCATCAGCATTAAAAAATTCATACTAACCGATATACTATATAATATTATATGTCACCTAAAACATGTATGTGCAGCTGTTCTGAATAAATGCTCCTTTCTTATTCTTTGATCGCCGAATGTCATATTTACCGTCCATCACTGACTACTAAGTGGTAATATCATATAGGAAAACTCTGAATGGAGAAAATAAACAAAGTGGGTAAAGTTAATTGATTTCAGAAAAAGGGAAATAGATATGTATAAGATATATTTCTTTACCGCTTGTTAGATTGTGATAACGATTTTTGAATCTGAGTTAAGTTTCAGCTCAAGGGTAAAGACTATACCTTGGAATTTCTGTGTGATGCCTCCTATTTTATATATATATTCTGTCACATCAAGCTAGATTCTCTTTCTGTGGGGGATATGTAAAGTCTAAAGTTTATGCGTACAATTTCGGCTTCCATTCATTTTTTTTCCTTTACCGACGTGTTCTAAGTGAACTTTAAAACAGCCTTTTTTTTAACTTTAAGACTACGTATTTTTGTACTAATGCCCCGTGTTAGGGTATATTGGGTACCGAGTGATTGTTTGCCGTCTATATGTATGTTCGCACTGCGAAAGAGATGTAAAAAGGCAAGAAATGAAGAATGTGCAGAGCATTCTCCCGTTATGCACTATGTATATATTTTTGTATGTAAATATATAAATATTATCGCATTAGAAAAATTCCATGCATATATATATGTATGTGTTTTTTTGTTTTGTTTTATAATAGTTATAATTTTTGATTAATGTTTATGCCTTTGCTTATTTGGTTTATGCAATCCCATGCTTATTGTTTTGTTAAACATATGGGTATTTAATCGGAACGTATTGTAAGTTAATACTATGAACTTTTTTTTTGCTGTGAAATATTTAGGTGTGTTTTAACACAACCGTAAGCATTTATTCTAGCATCAATAATTTGTTATATACAAATATTACTTAAACTATTTTGCTTGTTAAAAAGATTTTAGTGATATTTTTACTATACCAACGGAATTTTGTTAGATACCTAGAAATTTAATTTTTGCTTTTGAAACATACATACATACAAGCAAATATATAAATATTAAAAGGAATAAATACAACTCACTTTCCGCCAGGGAACTATGAAGGTAATGTATATGGATATTTGTACGTGCGTGTGCTTGTGCTTGTGCTTTTGGCTTTTTCTTCAGTCCTTTGATGTGCGCTTGTTGTTGCTTGATGTTTTCAGTTTCTGTTTGATTATTTCGCGACGCTCTTTGCAGTTATGTATTTTGTTGGTTTTTCTTGCGATTCGCGCCCGCAAAATATTATTTTAGTTTGTATTTCGCGCCTGCTCTTTTATTATAGTTTTATTGTTTTTCACTGCACTTTTATGGATGTTTGCATGTATATATCTATATTTGTTTTACTGATCGCGCCTAATTTATGTTTTTTTTTTGTGTTTGTAAAGTATTATATATTTTGTTTTTGTAAGTTTATGTTTTTGTCAATACAATTACGGTAATTGCATACAACGTTTATAATAGAGAAGGTTCACGGCGCGAAGAACTTAAAAATATTTTTGGCTAACTCGGTCGAGTTGGAGGAGTTTCACCACTGCCAGCTCGGCCGGAGAAATCTTAACAGTTGCGCTTGAACAGAGCTGAGCATTTAATAAAAATTATGCTCAGAACTATACATACATATATTGCTGTTACAGACTTATGATGGTATGTTAGCTCTTTTGCATATATTTTTATACGTTTATATTCAAATATGTGTATTCATATATGTTTAAATGAGTTAAGCCTCCCCCACTCTATCCGGGAAAAACTGGCGCACCCTAGCACAACTCAACTCAACTGAGAAGAACACCATACTTAACATCGGAAAACAACATGCACTAATACAACACACCTGGGGACAAATTGCATTTCACCACAGCAGATGACAATTATCTAATTAACAAAAGGATTTGATCATCGCTGCTTTTCCACTTTTTCGTTTACACACTGCGCCGCGTCAACACTATCTTTGACTCCGATCGACAGCCTTCCGCCCGCGCCGACTTACAGCGATCCAACAAATTGGATATTAACTCAATAAAACCATAATTTTATGTAATATCAAACAAAAT
The DNA here is from genome assembly GCF_016617805.1 of Bactrocera tryoni. Lineage (NCBI taxonomy): Eukaryota > Metazoa > Arthropoda > Insecta > Diptera > Tephritidae > Bactrocera > Bactrocera tryoni. The sequence continues at coordinate 14,975 of NW_024395839.1, read as the reverse complement.
AAAGGACAATTGCAAATATATTGTACGAGGGTTGCTATATATATTCTGGCCTAGGGCAACACTAAGTGTTGCCAGGTGCAAACTGACATTTCCATTGGAAAGTTTGACATTTTTTAGCATAACATCACTCAGAATATTTTGTCATTTAATCGTGCATTGTTTTATTTACAGGGAATTAAAAAATTCATCTCGGCCAAAAAATGGATTTAACTCGTGAACATTTTCGTGCGATCATTTTTCACAACTTTCGACGTGGATTATCACGACAAGAGTGCATCGATGAACTAAAATCTTTGTATGGCTATAAAGCACCATTCTATAGCACTGTGAAAAACTGGCACAACGAATTCAATCGTGGCCGACTCTCGCTCAAAGACGAATTCCGTGAAGGTCGTCCAAAAACATCCGTTGTGCCAGAAAACATCGATGCCGTACGTGAACTGATATTGCAAGACCGTCATGTAATATACCTTCAGATAGAGGCATGCCTATGCATTTCTCCCACCAGCACACATTAGATATTGCATGAATACCTGGCCGTAAAAAAGGTTTGTTCTCGTTGGATCCCGCACAATTTGACAATCGCTCAAAAAAGGCTCGTGGATTGGTGTAAAGAAATGCTGAAAAAATACGATCGCGGTGCTTCAAAAGACGTTCATAAGATCGTCACAGGTGTCGAATCATGGATCTATGCGTATGAGCCCGAAACAAAACAGCAATCGACAAAAAAAAAAAAAAAAAAAAAAAAAAAAAAATTAAAAAAAACATGTTCGTTGATAAATATGCCTATTTACATTATTAGGCCAGAAATATATATAGCAACCTACGTACTCTTAATAAATACACTGTTTTTTCCTTTTAATTGCTCACGGGAGTGTGAGTGCAAGTCGAAATATTTAAATACAGTGGTTTGTATTCCTATAAATTGGGTCAACATTTAACTAATATGAATTCTTTTTGTGCATATTTATGAATAGATACAGGTGCAATTGAATACATTTGAATTAATTAACTTTTTCAAAGCAATAACAATATTGCTTATTTTTTAATTATTTCTGATATTTGATATATTCATGCTTTATGTGTATACTTCATTATATACATACATATGTATGTATGTATGTAATGTAAATACTAAACTATCATAATATATTAACAAAATTAAATATATTACAATAGTGATAAATGTACATAAATCGTATATTTTATTATTCAAAACTTTGATCCCACATGTATCATGACCATATTCACTTCCGCGAATTCAAATCAGCATTATCACTTATCATTAACAACAAGTGCACTCTGCTCATATATACATACATATGTAAATATGCTCGCATGACATTGTCACACAAATAATGCGTACACAAACCCAATAAACAATTGCGTAAATGTTTCGTAAATTGGGAATGCGCTAAAATAAACTTATCTACAAACATTTGAGTAAACTTACTTACAAATGTGAGAAATAAGTTTAATTATAAGTTTACTTATCTTATATTTGTAAGTTTAAAATAAATGCGTTGAAAAAGCGTTTACTTACAAACATAAATGTAAACTTATGATGCAACATTGCAAATCAGTTTACATGTAAACACAAAAAGTAAACCAACCGTTTACCATTTCCCGTTAGTTTTTTCGCCGACTCTCTGACGACTGTTTTTCCTTTTTTAGTGATCGCAGTTCATAGTTATTGAATTTGTGAGATGTAAAGACGTGCGTTTAAATAGAACAGTGGAAAAGTTAATAACTAAAAATAATTAATTGAAAAATAAGTACATATAAGTATTATTTAGAAGTGTTATAAATAAAATAAAATAAAAAGGCCTTTACAATATAAAAGGGTAAGTTGCATGTTGTATTTTAAAGGCGTTGTTATAATTTTTTTAACTGCTATTCACGGAAAATATGCCACGCATTCTAACTAAGTTTGTTTTTTGCAGGAATACTGGAAATAAGGTGCTTCCAAAACTTAAAAGGTAAATAATATATGGTATTTTTATTTATTATTTCTTATTGTTTTTTATATTTAACATATGTTATACTTAGTTATAAAATTGCAAATGAGTTCCTTAAAGCGGTACAGAACAGCAAAAACTTTTAGTTGCCAGTTGATGCACTTGTTGTATTCAAATGATAATGAACAGTCGCAACCTACAACCTCCTCAGCTTCACCTAATCCTTGCCCTATCCTATCCACTTCTTCTCCGCCGCGGAGGGAGGAATGTGAATTTCAACTAATTGAACAAAATTTGAGTGAATCAAGTTCTGATTCAGATGAGTTAAGTCCTTTAGAATTTTATGAGCATCAGACACCAATTGATATCTTCATAGATGAACTTACAACATGGGTTATTGAATCAAACATTTCAAACGATTTAGGAAATAAGCTTTTGAAAATTTTAGGCACTAAAATTCCTGGACTACCAAAGGATGTTCGCACATTAAAAAAAAACTCCAACCGACGCCCCTACTACTTGCTTAAGTGAAGGGTAATATTTCCATTATGGTCTTAAAGATTGTTTGACAGATTTTCTTCAAACAAAATTACATTCACTAACTTCAAATGATTTTGCATTAAATATAAATGTAGATGGCTTACCAATATCTAAAAGTTCAAAGAAAAATTTGTGGCCAATTCTGATAAATATTTATGGCACAGAATCTGTGTTAGTTGTTGGAATTTTGCCAGTAGTTTTCATCCAATATCTGCTAACGAATATCTAAAACCTTTTGTTGATGAAATGAATGATCTTATTGCCAGCGGACTCCAATTTGATTCAAAAAATTATAATGTTAAATGTCGAGCGTTTATTTGTGATGCACCCGCAAGAGCCTTTATATTAAGCATTAAGGGTCATTTAGGCTACAGCTCTTGTACAAAATGCACCCAGAAAGGCGAACGTCAAGAAAACAGAACAATTTTTCCCTTTCAACCACATCCTTCTAGAACATCAACATCCATCAACCAAAACGGAAATAACCACATCATCGTCGAAGAAGCAGGAACAATTAATAGCTATACATTGGATCCCACATTTTTTGAAGGTAATCAATATCAATTCAAAGCACCATTGATGCAGCTTTATCCCAAATCTATGGGAAGAATCGTCGAGGAGGTAAGAAGCTTGCGGCTAGATATAGCAGAGTTGAGGAATAGCAGAGACAATGTTCCATCAAAAAGGATTGATAGCGGAACCTTTAAACACAGTGGAGCAATTTATGGAATTGGAGAGTTTACTCCAGAAGGATGAAGAGTATGCTAAATTTGTAAGTAAATATTTATTGACTGTTTGAAAGCCAATTTTACAATTTCCTTATTTTGAAAGGCATATATTCAGCGGGGATTTTAATATGGGCTCAGAAGTAAGATCATTTGAAATTAATCCAAATAAAGGAAAGGATTATTTTTATTTTAGCAAAAAAATTGGACCAATGAAAGTAATAAACATTAAAACGTCATCCAATGCAAATAAATATATGTGCAACGCTTTTAAGAAGTTAGAAAACTATTTTGAGACTCCTTTTGAGTCTGCCAATAATCTTGGAATTGTTTTGGCTAGTCAGTTAAGTGCTGACGTTATTGAAATTTCAAGAGAAGATATTGATTATAAATATTTTTGCATTCCTCACGTCGAACAGTTTCTTCTCATTCCTCTTTTGCATCATCTCTTTCACGATTTTCCGCAACAGCCCGCACATTCTGCTTAAATTATTTTAATAACATAAATTTAATAAAAATTTTAATTTTACATGAGCTCTACAAGCAATATGTTTGGCGAATCAATCTTTGAAAGCCAAGAAGAAAATTGGAAGAAAACAGAAATATAAGGCAGTCGTGTTCCATTAATAATATTTAAATATTTATTTCAGATCATCAGATATTGATCCCAAGGAAGTTATATAGTATAAAAGACAACATATCAACAACCTCAACCCCTTCACAAGGTAAGGAGAATGTACCAACTCAAGAATTAAATACGATGGCCATTCTAAACGAAATTCTGGGAAAGCAGAGGGAAATATTGGATAAGATACATACTTAAAATCAAATGTAAGTAAATATTCTATAAGTTTTACAATTTAGATATTAATGCGGCTCTTTTTTTAAATACATAGCAACAGATATTATTCTGATACATTAGTTCACGGCAACAATGGACAAGTGTTGATAACAGGGAATCAGAAACAAATTACGGACAAATTGGAAACAGTGGAACAAAAAGTAAATATTTATATATAAAGATATAATTACAAATATGTAAAATAATTTATTTGTATTTTCACAGTCTATAGATAGAGCGGAAATGCTAGAACAGAGTTCCCTTATTAGGGAATGTAAGGTGCATTTAAAAAAAATTGAGCAATCGGTGTGCCTCATGACCGGAGAGGAAAAAGACGAGGCTCTCGACCAGGTAGCAAGCCTTTTACCTATTCAAAACTTTGAGGGATGTTTGGAAGTGGCAGAAATGTTAGAGAAACCTGAGTTCGCACAATCTATGGTAAAAAACATTATTTATAATATCAACATCTTAAACATTACTATTTACATTTATATATTATTATTTTACAGATCAGTTATGTCCACAAACTTAAAGCGACATCGGAAAATATTGAAAATTCTTTCAAATATATATTTGCAGACAGCCTTCTAGAGTATTTCAATTTTGATGGAAGAGGAGAAAAACAAGCATTATGTAAGCTAAAAATCTTCGAAGCAGTTTTAAGAGGTAAATAAGTTTAATGTAAAAGCAATATAAAACTATTTTTAATTAATTTCAATTTTATAGTCGTTTACCAGCCACAAGGATCTTTCAATTTGGAAAAGAGTATACGGAGATCTATTGAACGGGGTCACTACCGAAATAACCAAAAAAAGTATATTAATAGGAAAAGAAACAATTAATACAATTTTTCACTAATTTAATTTTATTTTATTACCATTATGATTTTGAAACATATATGATTTAAAATTAATGAATTAATTTTAATAATAGATAATGCCAAATATGTAAATTTTGAAACATGAATCGAATTTAATTCTAATATATTATAACGATGTAATTAATTTTATTAATTTTATTATATAGAGTTATATTATTTTTTTACAACATTTTTGATATAAATGTTATTTTAATATTCAGATTATAAATGAATAAAGATAAAACTAATTTGAACAAAAAAAAATGTGTCATTATTGAAAGATTTACAGTCATAAATGACAAATTGCAGCTATGTTAGCTTTTCAGTCATTATTGACAATTTTCAGCTTTGACAGATTTGTGGTCAGCAATGAACCAAGAAAAAGCATGAGAGTAAGCAGTAGAGATATATACTGATTTAATTCCGAATACCAGTGTGTTAAAGAGAGATGCAAGCTCACACGCATGCGTTTGTTTACATCAGTTTTTTCACTAGGCCCTTAAGAAAATGATAGAAACTTTGTTCTGCGCGCTGACTGAATTTCTTTCAGCTCTGACAGTCAAATGTACGTTCAGCTGACTGTCAGTGTTCTTGTAGGGAAGTAGCTGGAAGGTAGTTTATAATTAGAATATTTTTCAGCAGAGATAAAGAGATCTTTAACTCCTCTCTCACTGGAAGTGAGAGAGCAATTGCTAAACGTCAAAACCTACTGAACTTTGACAGCTAATCGAGTTCAGTAGGTTTTGACGTTTAGCAATTGGAAACGAGCGATGGCCAGATTGAAATCTTACCAAAAAAATATGTAAACGGAGGGATTAGTTGCATCGTTCAAGACCACTTATAAAAATGTAAAAACAATGAAAATTAAATAAATTTGTGAAATCTAAAGATATTTGATGAAACGTTTTGTAATTTGAAGCATCATAGTTTTATTTTCAATGGAAAATTATTAAAACATTTAATGATTGAGACCTAACAAGCTTAAATCCTATTATTGGGTATTGAAAGGACAAAAGTCAGTTGTTATAATATTCTTTAAAAAGATTTAAATAGTTTCTCCATATAATAAATAACCGCTATATAGTAATTTTTATTCATACTAAATGTTGGGTGTTTGAATTTAAATGCCCAAAAATTGTAATTTTGTTCAATCTGGCCATAATGGAAAATGTTATAAAAAACGCTAATTTTGAGGCGCTCTCACACTGGAATAAGTTTAACAACCCTTTATTCCTGTTTTTCAGTATAATGTTTGGTGCTCTTCGAGCTGGACGCGCTCCACTCGAATACTCGTAATAAAGTCAATAAAAACAAAATTGGCATTTTGAATTAATTGGCGCCCAACGTGGGGCTGTGTTTAAGCAAAGTAGTTTGTCGGTGTCGGTTAAAAACGAGCAACTACAATCAACCAGCTGCCACAAACAATCAGGATTATGCCGCTGAAAGCCGATCGAATCAAGGACCAGCCAGCAACTGCAATCAACCAGCTATTGTAAACGAGCAGCAGCTTTCCATTGGTGGATCAGGACAGGAGGAAGATCGAAGCAGCCGGCAATCATGAATTTAATGTAAGTTGAGAAACTCGAATTTCAATTTTAGAATCAAAGATCTAAACATTGAGGGTACCTCTTGTTAAAAAATAAAATATATTAAGGAAGTGAAATTTAAACTCTAATAGTTGACGGTGCACTCGGTATTTATTTTGTGAAAATAGTAATAACTTTTTCAATGATTAATTGAGGAATAGTGAAGAGTATTGGTTACACTTTATATGAATAGGCCAACCGTCAACTTAATTGACTTAGTCTCTACTTAGGAAGAAGGAGCAAGCCCAGCTTACACATGCGCGGCGGTCACTGCTGCTTTAGGGGTGCAGAGGCGGGAGTTTGAGAATAGGCTTAAGGTCATGCAGGACCAAATTGATAACGTATCCCAAAAACCCACTATAACGACTTACGAAAAAATTAAGATAGTAGCGGGTAGAACCTGCGAAGAATCGCTGGACGTTGTAAGGTCTCTACCCGAATTTTCCGGTCAAACCGAAGGTTATGTGTCCTGGCGTGAGGCGGCACAAAACGCATATGAGATTTTTAAGGACTACAATGGTAGCTCACGGCACTACCAAGCCGTTACCATTATAAGAAATAAAATTCGAGGCGCTGCCGATGCCCTTTTATCGTCGTTTAGCACTGTCTTTTAACACTGTCTTAAATTTTAACGCCACAGTGCTCGAATTTTATGATGAGGTTGAGAAAAAACTCTCCTTACTTGCTAATAAAACCAAAATGTCTCATGAAGAAAGTATTGCAGGCGCAATTAACGAGAAATATAGAGCCAACGCTCTTAGAGTGTTCATTTCTGGGTTAAGGAAGCCCCTTTGCAATAATTCTCATGGTAATAATAATTATCGCCGTATTTTTTTCCATAATAACATTCTATAAAAAGCTGAAGCGACAGGCTGCAATAGTAAGAGTAGTAGAAAACATCACTCAGGTGACAAGAGAAAGGTCCGAGGACGTCCCTCACTTAGGAGGGGAGGAGTTATCACGCGACGCAAAAATGTAATTGAAGGAGCACCAAAATATTGCGCGTGGCCTGAGTCAGCAACAAGTAGCGCACTAAGAATCATGAACGGAAATAACAGGTTTTAAGTTGCATCCAAAAGTTGCGTGTGGACTGAGTCAGCAATTATACGTTCTCACGTCTGCCAATACCATCGGCACATATGTATTCGATCTCACGCCTGCAAACACCAGCTCGCAACACCACAACTGCTACGCTGCAACGGCGGCAGCAACAGCAACAGGTAGCTTGAGGGTAGTTTATAATTAGAATAATTTTCGAATACTCGTAATAAAGTCAATAAAAACAAAAGTGGCATTTTGAATTAATTTGTATACAAAAAATTATAAGTCTTAGCCACATTATTTATATATATTCCTTATTTGGAGAGCCTCCTCTTTCAGTTTTTATCACATTTACGTTACCACTGTCAGCAATCACGCCGTTATTGCGAACTGAAGTTTTAGAGACAAAATAAATAAAAACTAGTGTAGGTAAGGATAAAGAAGAATATTTAAAAAATTTAGACGATGTATTTGCATTGCTCCACAATTCGGGATTAAAAGTGAACTATGAAAAATCAAAATTTCTCCAAACACATGTGCAATCTTTGGGTTATCTTGCTACACAGGATGGATTCCTGCCCGATCCCAAACAAATTTTGTTGGAAATACAAAAGTCACATGGATACACATATTCAATATAGATCTTGGAAAGAAAAAAAGTTCTCTCTCTCTCTCTCTGACTACGAGCTTTTGTTCAAAATTACTTTTTATGCACATGTGTACCTAGACACTTTGCCATAGATAAAACTTTACTTACATACTTGCTTGTAGACGACGAGTGCGTGCAGTTGTATCAACAAAAAAAAAAATTTATAATAACAAGATAAGTAGTATATTTTTACTTAAAGTGGAATCAGACTGGTTGGAGTTTATTTATAAAAATCAAGGAGAAATTGGCAAAAATAAACCAATTACTTATATTTCAAGATATTTTAACTAAACAGTAGAGGTGGGCACGGGCCGGGCTTTTTTTCGTGGTCCGCGGGCTTACACAGGCCCGGAGCGGGCCCGGGCCCTAAAATTAAAATTCGTGCGGGCTTCGTGCGGGCCCGGGCCTTAGCAAAAAGGCCCGGCCCGTAAAAACCCGAAATAGGCCCACAAAAGCCCGAAATAGGTCTGAAAACAAATTTGATTTGATCGCGTTCTTTTTTTTTATTCTCGAATTAGAACCGCCATTTATCGCATTTTATTTGCTTACGGTGCAACGCAATGCAGCTAGTATTCTATAAATTCTATCCTGTCGAGATGCGCCATTATCGATACTACTATCGATTTGGTTATACAATATTTTACTTGTTTGCACACCACTAATTCAAAATTGGCGTCCTATTGTGAAATTCATAAACTTTGAAATATAAAATATGTCGCGACAAACCATTCAGGACGCTGTGAATAAAAAAAGTGAATGTGTAAAGCTAATACAAAATGAAAAAGGCAGGAGTGACGTGTGGAAGCTGTTCGATTGCGTTAATTATAATGGCAATAATGTCGATTTTGTGTGCTGCCGGAGCTGTAAGCATGTGCTAGTGTATAATTCAAAACAAGGCACGGGCACCCTCAGACGCCATAAGTGCATGTCTCAACAAGATGCGCTTAAGTCACAGCCCAAATTGGACATGTTTGCCAAAAAAGTTGTTTCGACGCGATTTCGGGATTCGTTTGCTCGAAAGCAGCTAGCCTTAGTTGCAAAAGACTTGCACCCTTGCAATATTACCGAAGGTAAGTTCTATTCACATTGCATTCATTGATTGACTCTTTTTTTTGTGAATTGGTAGGTAGCGGCTTCCGTGAATATAGCCAAGCGCTTCTCAACATAGGAGCAGAATTTGGAAGTCAGTCTTTCGATGATTTCGTTATATCCCGTAAAGTGTTAAGCACTACCATCATGGAGAAAGAGTACGAAACGTTGAAGATTCAACTTATCATAAGTTTGAAAGACCAACAACTGGCATACACGACCGACATGTGGAGTGACGACTACTCGCAGCGATTTCTTGAACCCTCCTTATAAAGAGATGAATTTCCTCTCAGAGGAAAAAAGAGAAAATGTGTTAGCTACGGTAAAAGCAATGCTCTCCGAATTTATAGGAGATCATGAAAATAGTAGCTTTGATGACATAACTAATAAAATAAGCCCAAATAAATAAATGGAATGTTTGATGAATTTTCAGACTTAAGTTATGTAAAAAAACGAAAAGTTGAGAAAAACGCTATCGACATAGAGCTTGACAAATACTTGACCATTCCAGTAGCTCATGGCACACATATTTTAGAATTCTGGAAAAATGCCAGGGACTTAAAATACCTTCCCAAATTAGCTCGGACCATTCTGGCTATTCCAGCCAGTTCGTCTACGAGCGAAAGGCTTTTTTCAACATCGGGCCATGTTTTAAATGAAAAACGCACTAGGCTAAAAAGCACAAATTTAGAAAAAATTTTATTTTTAAATAAAAATATGACTTAGTTCGTTTTTTTTAATACATAACAATATTCAATATACCTTAATAAATGTGGACTTATATACATATATATAAATTGCATGTTTTTTAAATTTCCTTATATGTGTAAATAAGTTTCGTGCCGGGCCGGGCCGGGCCCGGGCCATGGTGGAAAAGATTCGTGTTCGGCCGGGCGGGCCTCCCAAAAAACAGTTTGTTTTCGTGCGGGCCCGGGCCTCAAAATACAGGCCCGCGCCCACCTCTGCTAAACAGTACTACTACCGAAAAGGAGGTGTTTGCAATCATATGGGCACTTGATAAACTTAGGACTTATTTATACGGAGCAAAGGAAATAAAAATATAAATCGACAATCAACACCTTATGTTCGCCTTGAGTAATAGCCCTGACAGATGAGCAAAATTAATTGCCATTAAGAAATGCTAATGCGCATTGAAATTTCATGGTTACAGACGGCAGACTTGTGCCTTTAGACAGCCGTTGTTGAAATTCTTTTACTTATTAAAAAAAGTGAAAAAAATGGGTCGGATTTCGGTATTTTTAGAAGATCAATATAAATTTAATGAAAAAATTCGTTTATTACTAAATGCGTTAAAAGAGAATAGAGTGCAGTAAAATCGCTCAGCCACACCTACGAAATGTTTGGACATTCGCAAGTAAATTGGTATTTTAATTTGGGATTGAAATCAAAAATTGTGTATTTTTTTAAACACCGAAGTGGTAAATCCCTGCAAATGGATGATTCAAGGTTCAAGGAAAACTTTCGCCTGAATAGAAACGCTTTCAAAATATTGTGTGAAATATTGTGTGTTAAATATATTGATAAAATGGATAGCAACATGAGGCTTGAGTATTCCACTTGAAAAAAAGAGTAGTTATAGCACTCTTTTCATTTGGGTTCGGCAGCGGAGTATAGGACCGTTGCTAGGTTCTTTGGCATTGGGCGCAGCACAGCTGGCGAAATTGGGATAGATTTTTGCCATGCAGTTTGTGATAGTCATTCGGATTGCATTTATGCATATCCCCCACATCCTCAAGAACTGAAAAGAATCGTAGAAGGCTTCACACTGATTGGGTTTCCACAATGCTTTGGTGCTGTAAATGGTTGTCACATCGATGTTCAGCCCAAAAAGACGAAGCCATAGGAAAACTTATAAAGGATGGTTGTTGGCAATCTCTGATCACATGTAAATTTGTGACTACATTGATTTGTTTACATTTTTATTACTTGCAGATCAAATTTTACACCTATTCCATCTTATCCCATCGGAATCCTCCACACAGACATTATTGAGGTCGCAGGTGAAAAATATATATCCTGCATAGATAAAATTCGGAATACGAAAATACAAGTTGTCTTTACTTTTCATCAGCGACTGCGACCGGTAACTTTTATACCAGAATTCGTTGTCAAACTATGACCACCAAAGTAGGGGAGACCGGGGTAGCTTCGGCTTTGGGGTACATTCGGCAATCGCGTTTTCGGTATGAAGGAACAATCTGCATTGACCATAAACAACAGCAAAATCCGCACGTACAAATGCAACTGCAATCGCAAGACCTGTCGCTGAAGCAGCGCACATAATTCCTCCATATCCTGATGTACGAACTACCAAACTTCTAACCTCATCATCAACAACAACAACAGCAAAATTCGCACGTACAAATGCAACTGCAATCGCAGGTGCATCAGTCGCCACATAATTGGTCGATGCATAAAGTAGCGAACACTTACCCATCATTCATAGAAAATATCGATTTGTAGTCTCACATCTCTCTCTATGCATTCGACAAATTTACATGTGTTTTTGTGTTTTCGGGAGTGCTGATAGTGTTTTCGACTCTAAAATAAAAGTGTATTAAACTTTTTGTGTTTTACCTTTTTTTAAACTTTGATCAAAACTAAAAGGTGAGAATGTTAACTCTGTGAAAAAGTGTGATTAAGGGATAAAAAGAGTGAATTACTTAAAATAAAATAGAGAAAACGAAAATGGGAATGTCCGGGGTAGATACAGCGTTTTGTGTTGGGGCACATTCAGCGAACCTACATATATTTTTGCCGAATGTGCCCCGGGCAGAAATACAAGTTCGCCGAAGGTGCCCCGTATAATTTCTTTTTTTTATAGATTTCTATAGATAGTGAAAAATGGTTCGAAATTATGAGCGTAAAGCACAATCGAATATTGACGAAAGCAAGATGAGAAAGGCAGTTGCAGATGTTTTAAACGGTGTAGAAACGCCAACGTCTGCAGGTAAAAAATATAATTTAAAACGACAAACCATCGAATCCCGAGTAAAGAAACAAGATCCTTTAGCCGGTCACACGGCTGAAGATGCTATTCACCAGTCAAAATTTACCTAGAGACAAGTTTTTACGATGAAGGAAAAAATCGAACTAGTGGACTACATTAAACAGTGTTGTTATTATCAATATGGGTTATCATATAAAAGTTTTCAGAAGTTGGCATACCAATACGCTGTCACTAACGGCAAAGACTTTCCTGAAAAATGGAATGTTCAGAAAGAAGCTGGGGAGGATTGACTAGAGTGAAACCCGCTTTAGTACACCGCAAGTTTATCAATTAAACAAAAACTACTGATTCTTCATTTAGTTGAGCGTAATGAAAAACCGAAAAAAGACATTCCACAACATTTTAAGTGTGATATTTCAACCATAAATAGGATTTTGAGGAATCGCAAACAAGTGGAGGAAGCTGCAAACGCCACCTGCATGAAACGCAAGCGTTTGCGTGAAAGCTGTAATAAAGAAATTGAAAAGGCTCTTGCCAAATGGTTTGACCAAATAAGGGCTGCAAACGTAGTGTTGAAAGATGCTCAACTCCTCAAAAAAGCTAGAGAATTCGCTAATAAAATGCATTTTGATTTTTCTCCCACCAATGGCTGGCTGTGGCGCTGGAAACGGCGAGAGGACATTAAATTTACAAAAATAACTGGAGAAGCGGCTGATGCTGACACTGCGGGGGCGGATTCATATAGACGTCATATACTGCAGAATTTATTAAAAAACTATGAACCCTGCATTTTTTTTAATGCGGACGAGAGCGGATTACTTTATAAAGCACTTCCGAATGGGACTTTGGCTAGAAAGGGAACTACTGTGACTGGAGGAAAAAGTCAAAAAATTCGTCTAACCCTGTTGTTTTGTTGCAATGCAGACGGAAGTGAAAAAAAATATATTCCATTGGAAAATCAAAAAATCCTCGCTGCTTTAGAGGGAAAATCATACCCTTTCCATATTATTTTCAGGGTAAAGCTTGGATGGTTAGTTCGCTTTGGACAAATATTTTAAAAGAGTTTGATCGCGATATGATTAAGCAAAATAGAAAAGTTGTGCTATTTATTGATAATGCTCCTTGCCATGACCGACCGACTTAGTTCTGGAAAATGTCAGAGTTGAATTTCTTCCTGCTAACACCACGTCGATATTACAGCCACTCGATCAAGGAATAATACATGCCTGCAAAGTCTATTTCAGACAAATTCTTGTAAGAAAACAGTTACTTGCAATCGAAAAGGGCTTATCAAACAAAGATTTTGTGAAATCGATTTCAATCTTAGATGCTCTAACTTTTGCAAAGCGGGCATGGTGGCTTGTTAAGAAGGAAACTATAGAAAACTGTTTCCGTAAGGTAGAGTTTTATAACCCCTGTTGAAAATTTCTTAGCATTTCTAATTTTTTATTTATTTGTTTCAAATTACAGGGGGGGGTGTGTGGTTTTATTGAAAATAATTCCTCTGACGTCGTTGAAGAAGTAATGGGTGTTACAATAGATCCTACAGAGTTTAAGGAATATGGTAACTGAGATAAAGAGCTTGAATGTTTTGGAACATTGACGGAAGATGAAATTGTTTCATCATCTTAGACGAAAATTCCAGCGAAGCATCTTCTGAAGAAAATTCAGAAGATGAATGTAATGATGTTCCACCCACCTTAGTAGCAGCTATAGCTGCGCTTTGAACAGTTAAACATTTTATGGAAAGTAAAAATCTTTATCTTGATTAAATTGAATCGCTTGAAGAAAAACTCTTTAAATGTTTTTTCAAACCCACCATCAAAAGATCACAGATTTCTTCATTGTCTAAAATAAAATATGTATGTATGTATTTAAGTATTGGTATCTTTCATCCTAATGTTCCTCATCATACAAAATATGGATGTATTTATGTACATATAATCAATCAATTTTAAAGAATTGAATTCTTAAAAAAATTGCATAATATTGCTTTAACTTGTTTTGTTAATAAAGTTTTCCTTTATGTGTTCAAATAATGCTACGATCTTGATTTTAAAATATGTACGTATAGTTCATTAAATGGTTATGTTTAATTCGAGGATTAATTTATGTAAGCTAACAAGAAGATGTAATTATATATATACATAAATAATTATGTTCGTTTAAGTACCCTCATTGAGGTACTTAAGCGGGTTCTTTTAAGTACCTGTTCAAATATCATTGAACATGCTTATTTATCAGCAAAGCCGAAATTCTACTGAATACAAATATCTATTTATATATTAATAAACGTATATATGTGCATACATAATGCATTTACATGCAATGCGTATGCAATAAAAACAAAAATGCATAGGGACACATGTCATAAATTTAGAGAAGAGATAAGATTATCATACACACACATATGTATCAAAACAACCCCATGTCAAGCAGCAATAAACAATATGCTGCAATACATATAATATACACACATACGCATATATTTAGATAGATAAGATAGTTTTACAAATTGTATATAAGCAAGAAAAATACGAAATAAAGATCAGATTTGAAAGAAAATCTCAATCGAAAACATTCCTTTTATTTACAAATTTTACTTCCCCCACCAGTGGTAAGGAGTAAAAGAAGAATTAAAAGGAAATATTTCAAATAAAGGAGCCGTTAGCTATCATTTATTACCCCCACCCGAGGTAAGAATAAGTGAAGCAAA
>NW_024395838.1:0-6843 GCF_016617805.1 Bactrocera tryoni | reverse complement strand
ATGACTGGTTTAAACGTTTTCAAAGTGGTCGTGAGGATAAAATGACGACAAGCTGTTGTCAAAGATTCAACCGTAGCGACAACAAATACAACTTCCTTGAATGCAAAAGGCAAAAGGAAAGGCTAACGCCTGAACAACGTTTAAAAATCGTTCAACTTTACAACGAAAACTTAGATTCTGTAAAAAATGGTATCGCGCGCTACGTTCAAGTTAGGGTCAACATAATCGGCCAACTGAGCGTATTATACCCTTCATATCACCCATCTTGAGACTCGCATTCATTATTAGATAATATTCGACCGAATAGATTACGTCCAGCATGCAATGAAGAAAATATATCAGCCGTAGCTGAGAGCGTACACAAAGACCATGAACACTCGATTCGGCGCCGTTCGCATTAACTCGGACTGACTTATGAACCGACTTGGCGCATTTTACGTCGAGATCATAATTGAAAGCGTACATAATAACAGCCTGTGCAAGAACTGAAGCCGCTGCACTTTCTTAAGCGATATCGCTTCGCTCTATTGGCTCTTGAAAAGTTCCAAAAAGATCCGATGTTTTCGAGCCAAATTTTGTTTAGCGATGAGACCCATTTCTGGTTCAATAGGTATGTAAACAAGCCAAATTGCCGCATTTGGGACGAAGAGCAACCTAAAGAGATTCCAGAGGTGTTATTTCATACAAAAAAAAAAAAAAACAACGGTTTGGTGTGGTTTGTGAGCCGGTGAAATCGTCTGCTCATTTTTTTCAAAAATGACTCCAATGAGAACGTAACCGTCAATGGCGACCGCTATCGTGCGAGGATAGCCGGCTATTTCATGCCTGAAATTGAACCTCGTGATATCGGCGACATTTGCTTTCAATCAATCAATGGATTTATCGAGAGAACATTTCGCTGAATAGAGAATTTCACGTTTTGGGGCGGTCGGGTGGCCACCAAGATCATGTGATTTCACACTGTTAGACTTTTTACTGTGGGAATATGTAAAGAATAAAGTCTATGCAGACAATCTAGCTGCGATTTAGGCCTTGGAGCAAAAGATCACGCTTGTTATTTGCCAGTTACTGGTCGAAATGTTCGAACGAGTCATCGAAAATTGGACTCAACGGATGAACCATCTAAGACGTAGCCGCGGCTAACATTTGAAAGAGATTATCTTCAAAAATTAAATGCCAAAGAATGGTCTTTCGAATAATAATAAACATTCCCCATTCAATTTCAAGTTTATGTGTTTTCTCTTTAAAAAAGTAGAGAACCTTGAAATGGATCACCCTTTATATATGGAACAAGAGTAATATTTTTAAATAATCAAGATACTGTTAGATCTGTAAAAATTAATCTTTTGTGAAACCGCTTATGGAAAGTGATTGTTATCTTTATTTGTGTTTTAGTTGTTGGTTAACTAATTGTATAGTACAGCCATCAGTTAATAAGTCATAATACTATTTCTTTTTATTTTTATTTATTTACGTATGTATATGGTCCATAAAACTGTTAATTTTCTAGGAGAAGATTTCTAGACTATTTCCTCATATAAAATGTCGCTGCACAGCTTGATATATGTATGTTAATTGCTATTTTATTTATAGAAACAAATAAATATAAGTATGTAAATATGTGCAAATCGGCATTCAACAAACATAAAATTTAATGGCTGATAGGTGTTTACGATCATCTTGACACTAATCCACTCATTAAACTTGACCAAATGGGCTCGACAGAGGATTGAACTTAAGAAATATTTCTAGATATACTATATAAATACAGTTTACGGTATACATAAGTATGTATGTATGTAAATAAATACCGTTATATGTATACAGTACCTGTCCAATAAATCACGAACGAACAAAAAAATTATCCGGAGTTCTAACTTTAATAATTAATAAAAACATAAATATTTGGCTTATTTAAAAAAAAAAATTATTTATTATATGCTATATTCATTAAACTTAAATTATCATATTTTTGTATTGAACCATATTCAATATTATTAAATTATATTAAAAATATTAAATTTTTGTTTTCGTTCGTAATTTATTGGACAAGTACTGTATATATGTAAATATATATGATTCATACGTTGGATGAAATTCTTCAAAAGAACTTCACATTAACGGAAGCGGACATATATAGTAAATATATCTAGAATGTATATTAAGTTTAGTAAATAGAAAACTATTAGTTTTCCAATAAAAGCTTTTAATGATTTTTGCTCTTATGACATAAGAAAGAGGTTAGAAAGATAAGATTTCGTACTAAAAAACTGGTTGAGCCTGCGCAAATGTTGGCCAAACCAAAGTAGATGGTAGGATTGGCAGATAATCACAGAAACAATTGTCCAAAAACAGCTAATTTTGATCAATAGGACAGAAAGTGTGTTTCATCAGGACAACTCCAGACCGTACGCATCGATACTGACTCGCCAGACGCTTCGGAAGCTTAGTTGAGAAGTTCTTTTGCATTCACGTAAGAGTCCGTACCTCGCACATGTACATACATTATATGTAATTTTAATTCTTAATCGTCAGGGTTGTAAAACCAGCTGAAAAATGTCGTAGGTGTGTAATAAAATGAGTCGTAAAAATCACATTGTTTCTCTGTTCAAGTATGTATGTAATATGAAAATGCTTCGTTGATTACTGAATTTGAGTAAAAGTGTACATATTTCTTCCATATAAACTTTTGTTTTTCAAATGAAACTCAATAAATTCAATATTGAGGTAGTGAAGATGGCGTAGCTTGAGGCACATACTAGCGTATATATAATATACATATAGATATCTACACGGAAGACAGAGTACCGCTTGTGAACACGTAACTGAAGCGCAGACATGTTAATTTAGAAATTTCAGGTTTCGTACATAATTGCCAACTAAGATTCAATCTAATTTACATTTATATTTCGTTGTTTGTGCTTTTGAACGCGAGTTTTTCGCTGCTTTTAGTTTGTGTTTAATAGATTTCTAACAAGTAAGTGTACTAAATTGACAGACTGTATTTTCAGCGGAAGTCTACCTAATTTCTGGTTCGGGTTTGATGGCTTCCATGCGTAGCTTCTTGATATCAGTAATATCTAAACATTCTTCTTCTTCTTAATTGGCGTAGACACCGCTTACGCGATTATAGCCGAGTTAACAACAGCGCGCCAGTCGTTTCTCCTTTTCGCTACGTGGCGCCAATTGATATTCCAAGCGTAGCCAGGTCCTTCTCCACTTGGTCCTTCCAACGGAGTGGAGGTCTTCCTCTTCCTCTGCTTCCCCGGCGGGTACAGCGTCGAATACTTTCAGAGCTGGAGTGTTTTCGTCTATTCGGACAACATGACCTAGCCAGCGTAGCCGCTGTCTTTTAATTCGCTGAACTATGTCAATGTCGTCGTATATCTCGTACAGCTCATCGTTCCATCGAATGCGATATTCGCCGTGGCTAACGCGCAAAGGACCATAAATCTTTCGCAGAACTTTT
The DNA here is from genome assembly GCF_016617805.1 of Bactrocera tryoni. Taxonomy (NCBI): domain Eukaryota; kingdom Metazoa; phylum Arthropoda; class Insecta; order Diptera; family Tephritidae; genus Bactrocera; species Bactrocera tryoni. The sequence goes on along the minus strand of NW_024395838.1, from coordinate 3,374 downwards.
CTCTCGAAAACTCGCAACGTGGACTCATCAGTTGTTGACATCGTCCAAGCCTCTGCACCATATAGCAGGACGGGAATTATGAGCGACTTATAGAGTTTAGCTTTTGTTCGTCGAGAGAGGACTTTACTTTTCAATTGCCTACTCAGTCCGAAGTAGCACCTGTTGGCAAGAGCAATCCTGCGTTGGATTTCCAGGCTGACATTGTTGGTGGTGTTAATACTGGTTCCTAAATAGACGAAATTATCTACAACTTCAAAGTTATGACTGTCAACAGTGACGTGAGTGCCAAGTCGCGAGTGCGACGACTGTTTGTTTGATGACAGGAGATATTTCGTCTTGCCCTCGTTCACTGCCAGACCCATTTGTTTTGCTTCCTTGTTCAGTCTGGAGAAAGCAGAACTAACGGCGCGGGTGTTAAGGCCGATGATATCAATATCATCGGCATACGCCAGCAGCTGTACACTCTTATAAAAGATGGTACCTTCTCTACTAAGTTCTGCAGCTCGAACTATTTTCTCCAGAAGCAGGTTGAAAAAGTCACACGATAGGGAATCGCCTTGTCTGAAACCTCGTTTGGTATCGAACGGCTCGGAGAGGTCCTTCCCGATTCTGACGGAGCTCTTCGTGTTGCTCAACGTCAGTTTACACAGCCGTATTAGTTTTGCGGGGATACCAAATTCAGACATCGCGGCATAGAGGCAGTTCCTTTTCGTGCTGTCGAAAGCAGCTTTGAAATCGACGAAGAGGTGGTGTGTGTCGATTCTCCTTTCACGGGTCTTTTCCAAGATTTGGCGCATGGTGAATATCTGGTCGGTTGTTGATTTTCCAGGTCTGAAGCCACACTGATAAGGTCCAATCAGTTTGTTGACGGTGGGCTTTAATCTTTCACACAATACGCCTGATAGAACCTTATATGCGATGTTGAGGAGGCTAATCCCACGGTAGTTGGCGCAGATTGTGGGGTCTCCTTTTTATGGATTGGGCATAGCACACTTAAATTCCAATCGTTGGGCATGCTTTCGTCCGACCATATTTTACAAAGAAGCTGATGCATGCTCCTTATCAGTTCTTCGCCGCCGTGTTTGAATAGCTCGGCCGGTAATCCATCGGCCCCCGCCGCTTTGTTGTTCTTCAGGCGGGTAATTGCTATTCGAACTTCTTCATGGTCGGGCAATGGGACGTCTGCTCCATCGTCATCGATTGGGGAATCGGGTTCGCCTTCTCCTGGCGTTGTGCATTCTCTGCCATTCAGCAGGCTGGAGAAGTGTTCCTCCATAATTTAAGTATGCTCTGGGCATCGGTCACTAGATCACCTTTGGGGTTCTACAAGAGTATGCTCCGGTCTTGAAACCTTCTGTAAGCCGCCGCATTTTTTCGTAGAATTTTCGAGCATTACCCCTGTCGGCCAGCTTATCAAGCTCTTCATACTCACGCATTTCGGCCTCTTTCTTTTTCTGTCTGCAGATGCGTCTCGCTTCCCTCTTCAATTCTCGGTATCTATCCCATCCCGCACGTGTAGTGGTCGATCGTAACGTTGCGAGGTAGGCAGCCTGCTTTCTCTCCGCTGCGGCGCGGCACTCCTCGTCGTACCAGTTGTTCTTTTGCACTTTCCGAAAACCAAGGGTTTCGGATGCAGCTGTACGTAAGGAGTTTGAAATACCGTCCCACAGTTCCCTTTATACCGAGTTGTTGATGAGTGCTCTCAGAGAGCAGGAGTGCAAGCCGAGTAGAAAAACGTTTGGCAGTCTGTTGTGATTGCAGCTTTCGACGTCGAACTTTCCTTGTGTTTGTTGGCGTGCGTTTTTTGCTGTACAGAGGCGGGTGCGAATCTTGGCTGCAACAAGATAGTGGTCCGAGTCGATGTTAGGACCTCGAAGCGCACGCACAGCTAAAACACTGGAAACGTGTCTTCCATCTATCGCAACATGATCGATCTGGTTGGTAGTTTTTCAATCCGGAGACAGCCAGGTAGCTTGATGAATCTTCTTGTGCTGGAATCTAATACTACAGATAACCATATTTCGGGCCCCGGCGGAGTCAATCAGCCTCAACCCATTTGGGGATGTTTCGTCGTGGAGGCTGAATTTACCGACCGTAGTGCCAAAGATACCTTCTTTGCCCACCCTGGCGTTAAAGTCGCCAAGCACGATTTTGACATCGTGGCGGGGGCATCTCTCATAAGTGCGTTCCAAGCACTCATAAAAGGCATCTTTGGTCACATCGTCCTTCTCATCCGTCGGAGCGTGGGCGCAGATCAGCGATATGTTGAAGAACCTCGCTTTGATGCGGATTGTGGCTAGACGTTCATTCACCGGAGTGAATGATAGTACTCGGCGACGGAGTCTCTCTCCCAACACGAATCCTACACCAAACTTACGCTCCTTTATATGGCCACTGTAGTAAATGTCACAAGGACCTACTCGTCTCTGTCCTTGTCCCGTCCATCGCATTTCTTGGACGGCGGTGATGTCAGCCTTTATTTTCACGAGGACATCAACCAGCTGGGCAGCGGCACCTTCCCAATTAAGGGACCGGACATTCCAGGTGCATGCCCTGATATCGTTATCCTTATTTCGTTTGCCATGGTCGTCATCAAAAGAGGGGTTTCTCATCCGAGGCTGTTTGTCGCTTTTCATTGGGATAGGCTTTTACGTGGCGGGTCCCAAACCCAGCGCACAACCCTATGCAGGGGATATTTCGCCTTCTCACTTTAGCTCACCTTCGAACGGATGTTCTTAGGTTACCCAGAGGATACTTGGTCAAAGACCGGAAGTCGTGAGCTGCTTGAGTCATATGTAAAAGAATCGTTTCTGGCCACTCCCAAGTGAATGGCGATCAGAGAACTTTCCTCACTTGCGTGAACTTCTACACATGACCCCATCCTCCAATCCTAAACATTAGGATTTTATATTATACAATCTTATTAGAAGATTTTTGAGTTATGGACCTGAATTTTGAATACGTCCTTATCACCCCAAGAAGCGGTTTATTTATGAGAACTGCCGATATTGGACCACTATAGCTTGAAACTGCCATACAAACTGAGCGATCGAAATTTGGCATGGGTTATTGTTCAGGAACAAATTTTGCAGATCGGAATACTATAAAATATAGCCCCCTTACGAACTGATCGATCAAAATTCAATCCTTGTATGAAAAAATTTTTTATTCGAATTTCATGGATTATTATTTATGAGACTACGATCTTCCAACGATTCATTAACACTATATAATAGAAAAACTGATGATCTACATAAATTACATACATAACTTTGTCAGTTGAGGTTTGCGCCAGGCTATGGATTCGATTGATGGCGACTACTCGATCGAATGATCGTCGATTGGAATTTGGAAGAAAATGAAATTGAATTGAT